>NW_006770402.1:2473915-2530616 GCF_000442215.2 Lipotes vexillifer | reverse complement strand
GTGGTACGCGGGCCTCTCACCATTGTGGCCTCTCCCGTTGCGGAGCACAGGCTCCGGACGCGCAGGCCCAGCGGCCATGGCTCACGGGCCCAGCCGCTCCGCGGCATGTGGGATCTTTCCGGACCGGGGCACGAACCCGTGCCCCCTGCATGGGCAGGTGGACTCTCAACCACTGTGCCACCAGGGAAGCCCCTAATCTAATTTTTTAAGTGAGTATACTAGAACTTTAATATTAAAATGAGCATTAACCTTCAGAACAGTCGCCCTAAGAAGACTATACCTCTATTTCATTGCAGAGGCCATTTCCCAAAATATTTCTGGAGTCCTATTTTGTGAATTTCTTTTAAAATCAAGTTAGAAGCCACACAAGAAAAAAGTCTTCTTACAACATTTTTTAACCTTTCATACATCTTTTTGACATGTGAAAAAAAATTTTTAAGACCGTCAGCTATCCTCTGTCCTAAACCCCACCACACTTATCATGCCATCCCAGAAAGTTTAAACTTAAGTTGAAATGTTTTTTACTGTTTATTTAATGAAATCAAGGATTTTCTTTTTCAATCTGTCATCTCAGAATGCATTTTCAAAATAACCAACACATACACCATCCCCAGAATTTTTACTTACCCACTCAGAATCACTGTATTACATTTTAGTAAAAGCTTGTTTTTAACCAAAAAACAAAGTTTCACACTCAGTTTGATTATTCCCTTTACTCAACAGCCTGCCTCTGAATGAGGCCTTTTTCAAAACTGAAATCCATTTTGAATAGGGAGAGTTTACCATCATAAAATAAGAGATGTCATAGACTTTGAGAACAGTTTCAGATGGATTCTTAATAGATTTTATACTGATATCTAGAAAAGGAAAATATCTGTTTGTGTGCTCAAAATCTAACTGGTTGATTAAGAAAATTAATCTTGGGCTTCCCTGGTGGTGCAGTGGTTGAGAGTCCGCCTGCTGATGCAGGGGACACAGGTTCGTGCCCCGGTCCGGGAAGATCCCACATGCCGCGGGGCAGCTGGGCCCGTGAGCCATGGCTGCTGAGCCTGCGCGTCGGGGGAGCCTGTGCTCCGCAAACAGAGAGGCCACAGCAGTGAGAGGCCTGCGTACCGCAAAAAAAAAAAAAAAGAAAGAAAATTAATCTTAGTCATTATCTACTTGTTACAGTTTTTAAACATAGGGATTGTGCTCATAACACAGGTCACTATAGATTAGAAACTACGCTGTGCAGAGAGCAAAGTCTGATCCCCAGTTTATTAGTCATACAGTGTGTTAATCTAGGGCCTCAAAAGACAAGTAGTGAGAGAGACATTTGTATTTGTATAACATAAATTCATAAGGAAGAGCTAAATGTTATTACAGAATCACGTGAGTGTGTGTGTGTGTGTCTGAGTGTGTCTGAGTGTGTGAGCGAGTGTGTGCGCGCGCATGAGCGCATGTTTTCGGAGGTGTGGGGGTAAGTCAGAAAAAGTGTATATTCAAACTTACTTCAAAGACATTTTTGAAAGTTGACCACTTCTATATAAATGATGAAAAGAATGTGACTGATCAAAAAGAGTTTGTAAACTACCCCTGCCATTAATGTGGCTTAGTTCTTTGTTTTTACTTACTAAAACTCTGTATCCTGTCAAAACCATGTTTCAATGTTTGAAGTCTGAATAGGCTTGGATAGTGACGGGACATAACTTTTTAGTGAAAGGGAAGTCATAAATGTGATATCCACATAAGGAAGAGAAATCGACCCCTTCTGCCTTGTCCCAAGAAAACCTAATGCTGATGGTGATGGTGGTGGTGGTCGTCTTACTGGTGGTAGGGTAGTGGTGATGATTATGCTGTTGGTTTTGCTGCTGGTGGTGGAATTATTGTTAGCGGGAGTAATCCTTCTAATTTTTATCATGCCTTTCCCCCAGCTGGTTCCACTGAAGTGAACAATGTGGTTTCCTGAAGTTTAATATTATCTCATAAGCAAAAACACAGATAATGAGTTGCTTATGTTTTGAAAGAGTAAAACAAAATAAGCAAAAGTGGGAGACCACCTATTTAATCAGAATTGATATTTTTAGTCCATAGTGAACCTGGGACCAGAGACTTAATTTCCAGATGTAGCACTTCAGCCACTCACTGTGACATTCAGTGGTGTATTTATGCTTTGTTTTTCTCTCGTAAAGATTACAAAAATGTTCATTTTGAAGTGCCACTGTGGGTTTCTCATGAAATACATTTTTTATCAGCACCAGGATTAAGAATGTTCCAGAAGTTAAACAGATAAAACAGTAGACAACATGGTATTACGGAATTAAAATCTGAGGAATTCGGTTCAAATACCAGCTTTTACACTCTTAGGCTGTGTGGAGTTAGACAAGTTAATCTCTCTGAGCCTCTATAAACCATTTTTACTCATAACAGTTGTGATATCCAAGTGTGGGTTTTCCACACCAAGCAATTCTCCAAGTCTCTGGACACCAACTGTGTCCTACAATTTAACTCAGTTATGATACTAGCTTCTCAGAGTTAGCATTGGATCCCACAAGCTGAGGGTTCAGTCCCACAAAACTTCAGACACCAAGTGTAAGTTCTGGACCCCCCATACTTCTGACCCACTGGCTGTAAATCGGGGATTCCCACCATCCTCTCCTCGGGTTTGGTAATTTGCTAGATCAGCTCACAGAACTCAGGAAGAAGCTTTACTTATTATTATCAGCTTCTTATAAAGGATACAACTTAGAACAGTCAGTGGATGAGATGCACAGGACAAGGTATGTGGGCATACTACCCTCCCGGCACCTCAGTCGGTTTACCAACCAGGAACTCTTTAAATCACCCCAAACCCCCGCCCCCAAGCAGTTTAGGGCTTTTTATGGAGGTTTCATTACGTAGGCATGATTGATTAAATCACGGCCATTGGTGATTACCTCAGTCTCCAGCTCCTCCCCTCCAGCCGGAAGTCAGGGGGTGTGGATGAAAGTTCTGATCCTCTCATTGTGGTCTTTCCAGTGACCAGCCCCCATCCTGAGGCTCTTTAGAGGACCCCAGCCACCAGTCATCTCATTAGCATAAGAATGATATTCTTATCACTCCAGAGATCCCAAAAGCTTAGAAGCCCTTGAGTCAGGAACTGAGGACTACAACAAATATGATAACAAAATATGCTCTTTATCACCGCTATTGCTCAGGAAATTACAAGGATTGTAGGATCTCTGTGCCAGGAACCGAGGACAAAGACCAAATATATATTTCTTATTATATCACATTATCACAGCCTCAGTTTCTTCATCTGTGAAATAGGATTATAATCAATACATCACATGGTAATTAAGAGGATTCAATCTGTCACTTGTCAGCAAAGGCTTGGGACTGAGGGAGTGTTCCTTTGGTGGCAATTACCTTATTTTTTCCTGTTCAACAACGATACCCACTCCCTTTGTGAGCGGGGTACTCCAAGGGATGCTGGAAAAAAAAACAAGCAGACAGGTCACAGTCTACCAGGAACCTCAGCAGAGCTGTGTGGGCCCCTTAAGGGGATAATTTTTCTCCAGAGTAAAAACTTAGTTTGCAGAGCGGCTGGGCATTTTTTGTTTAAGTGTGTCAAGTAGCAAAGTGTCTGGAATGTCAATGATTAGCTTACTTCCACTCACAGTTTAGAGACCCACTTCATGTATCTGTTTAGAGATCGAGCACGTGATACCAAAAAAGGAAACTGAACATTGTTTTCCTGTGTGCTGAATCTAGAAAGCTAGTGGGAGCTCATGTCTGCCCAGTCTTTAAAAATGAGTTGTTGCTTAAACATAAATAAATAAATAAATAAATAAATAAAATAAAATAAAATAAAATAAAATGGAAAGAAACCTACACAGCTACACTGGCAAGAAAGTGTTATTCCAATGAGATCAAATATTTTTGAAGTGCTTTGTGAATGGCACAGTACTCTACAAATGTTTGGCAAGCTTCCACATTTTATTACCTTTGTTATGTTAGCGTGGGTTATAATCGAAGGTTTTAGGATTGTAAAGAACATAAGTCCTCCACTTGTGCTAAGGATGTTTGAGAGAGAAGAGTGAACTTGTGTGCACAATAAAGCACATACGTCGGAGTTATGGGAAGAAGAGAAACGGGGCAATGTGACTCCCATGTGCTGCCGTTAGCTTAAAATGTTTGAAATATTGTTCTATTTTTAAATAACTGCTTTTTCAAATTAGCCACTGAATTTGTTTCTGATGTGCAGTAGCATTCCTTTCATGGGATAAAATTCATAGAAACATGCTTAGGAGCTGAAGAAAATTAAGTGGGACTTCTGTGTCCTTCACATTTCCAAACTGTGACCTTGAACTGAAATTAAGTTCCCATCTTTGCCCTCCCAAGACATTACTGCATGAGCCCCTCCTGGTTTAGTTACTCAGATGTAGCCCCCACTCCCCAACACCCACATACACCCTCACCCCATGCCGCCCAGCTAATCTGAGGTTTCTCAAGGTGCCATCACATACGTTCTCAGGGGTAAGTTTTGGGGGGTTGCTTTTTTCATGCTTCTTGGCCTGCAGCCTTCTGCTGCTGCTTCTTATATAAGAGTGCAACTCGACTGGACCATGCATCTCTGTCCTCATAGCATCCTTTTCTCCAGCCTCCAAGAGGGGGTCTGATTCTCCTTAGCCCCATGCAATACATCTGTACATAGTACATCTGAGATCAGGTTTTTCATAAAACTTTACAGAAGACTTGGTCATAAGCTCGGTGAAATTCACAACTGCTTCTAGAGTTGGATACTGTCAGGATTTCAGGCTCAGACCCAACCTCTGCACCCCAGTCTAGGTTCCATGGGCCTCCCCTGGCACCGTCCCCACCTCCGCAGTTCAGAGTCCAAGCTCAACTCGGTTCCCAGAAAAAAGAGAAGAATCTTCCCAGCCTGGTCCAAACCCAGCCTCCTCTTCCTCTGGGATAAGAGATCATTATTTCTTCCCTTTGGGTGAAATCCCACCCTTGTCTTAAGCAGGTAGAGTCTGACCCTCAGAGCTCGGGCATGGCGATCATGGGAGTCCTGAGAACCCTCCCAATGTCAGGCACATTTCACCTGAAATCACCACTCTTGGGGGCCATGACAACAGTCCAGGCTGCATGAGCCAGCCCAGCCACTCCTTTTCTCAGCCCTTCCTCCAGCCTGAAGTGAACAGAAGTTCAGGTAAGCTTGTCCTTCCTGACTAAGCTGGTTCTTCCTCCCAGTCATTCAAAACCAAGTGTTTGGATGACAAAGTATGCTTAGCTTCCGTGAACAAAAATAATATTCTGGGAAGTTTGGGGGAAACCTTTTTCTCTCTCTTCAGAGGTGGAGTTCTGTTATTATACCTAATCAACATTGCTAAGCGCCAAAGGACATCTCAACCTGAAGCATCTGCTTCTAGATTCCTTCTCTGGGTTCCAAGTTTCCCATTGCACAACAGGTGGCTGTTTGATCTATAACTAACATGCAGAAAAGTCCCACCCAGCAGTCCCTCCTACCACAGGGGAGGCTCCACCCCCAGGGATGCTTGCAATCTCTCAGTGGGGCAGCACATCAAAAGATACAGTCTGGCAAGAGGGAAGAGATATGGGAACATATGTATAACTGATTCACTTTGTTATAAAGCAGAAACTAACACACCATTGTAAAGCAATTATACTCCAATAAAGATGTTTAAAAAATAGTAGCTTAAACAAACAAACAAACAAAACATACAGTCCAGTGCCTTACTACATAAATGTTACGATTTTAAGTATATTTTTCTTAAACTTTTCAGCTCAATCATACAACTCCAGAGCATCACTCCTACCAAGTCCTCAATCTGTCATGGCAGCATTAGAAATAAATATTCCCCATTGGGGACAACCTTATACCATCATGTGGTGGATGATCACCCTGGGAGTTAGGTAAAATGAAGTTGGAAAGATTTACAAAGCATGAAAGTCCTTCAGGACGACAATTTATTTGTTAATGTGCTAATTCCAGCCAGTCCTATCCCTCACCCCCACCCAACAATAACAGCAAAACACAACCATTGCCTTTCCTTCCTTTATTGGCATAATTTTGCACATGCTGTTTGGATAATGTGGTTGGTGCAACAAATAAAGCCCACAAAAAAACAATATAGCAGATCGCTTGTGAGTGCAGAGCAACTTAATTGTTGTTTTCAGCAAACCCAGACTGACAGAGGGGATTCTAATTTAAGTTGCGCTGACGGCATTTGTTCTAGACAAAAGCTAGTATTGACTTCGGTAGTTATTATTCTCCCCTGCAGTTTAAATTACTTTCTTCCTAGGAGCAAAAGAGCAACAAGAAAAAAAATTCTAACTTTATGTAAATGCAGTTCTCCAAATAGATCGTGTTTTGCAGATTCTGGAACCGCTAAGAGAAATGTGGTTACACAAATCTAAGGAATCCTAGAATTTTAGAGATATGGCCATAAATATCACAAGGCAGTTTCCGTAGTCTGTGCTTCCTAGACTGGGGTGCCTGGGCCTTGATTATGCAGGGACACATCAGGGCTGTTCCGAGGAGACTACAAGATAAAGCCCCACCGAATGACATTGTTATAGGGCCTGACACAAGGTAGGCCATAGTTTATCAGTTTTGCTAGATGTTAGGTAATTTAAAACATTAATACTAAAGCATGAACCTCAATGTATGCAAATTCAAAAAAATCATCTGGAGATTGGGGATCCCAGAGATGGAATGCAGAATGTGAGGAAACAAGTTAACTGTACTGTAAATGTGTAAAACAACCCATCAAGGGGTTTCGGGCTTGGGGGAAATTGGTGTTGACCCTAGTAACTTTGGAAGTAAGTGGAGTCTGTAAGACCAAAGGCAAAAGAAACTGAAAGCAAGCTTTGTGCTTGAGTTGATAAAGTTGTTTCCCACAGGGGTACAGATGAACAATTCAGATTTACTATACCTGCATGCTGGAAATTGACAATTAAGTAAATGAATGATCAACAGTGGAGTCAGATTTCTCATTGTTGGCATGAGAGTTTACAGATAAGCAAAAGGAGAAGGCTAGAATGATCCATATGTTAATGGATCCACATTGGAAACACTGTATGTTTAGCTGAATAGAGGTATAGATGTGTCTGTATGGCTACATATACAAATATTTGGTTACATATACAAATATTTATAGACATGCATATAAATACAAGTTAATATACACACATGAATTTCCTTTCTCTGTCAGCTGAGAGGACCTAGAAGCAACGACACCGAGAATATCTAGACCTCAAACCTTGGTTTCTTATAGCATCCTCCAGTAAAAGGAACTAGGACTCCTTGGAGACATGGTTAATTCTAGGACTGGGGCAGGAAACACCAAAGATGAGTCTGAAGTATCTTATTGTGCTGGAAGGTTTTTTTAAAAAGTGATAAAAAAGAAAACCCCATAATGATAGACATATGTCAAAGGGACACAGAAGCCAACTAAAAGAGCTCCTAATGGCCAAAATTGGAACAATTTGAGCAAGAAAATAATAAAGTAGAATTGGATTACAACCAAAAGTAAAAATAAATACCCATAATATGTATATAAATAAATGATTGAATAAATAAATAAATGAAGAAGAGACAAATTGGCTGTGCAGAAAAATGCCAAATAACTTCTGTACTCTGCCCTCCCAGAGGTGGAAGATAACTGTCCGCTTCTTAAATGTGGGTTGTGCCTAGTGACTTCCTTCCAAAGAGGACAGTCTGGAACCAGGAGAAAAAGAGTTAACTCTGCAGTGGAGAAAACTGACAGATACTACTACCTCAGCCAGGAGCTCAAGGTCGACATCAACACTGATAGGTCACATTGATAGTATGTTCTCTTGATTTGATATATTGAGAGGCGCCCTTCATCTGGGGTCTTCCTTCCAAAAACCTGTAATCTAATCATGAGAAAACCATCCCAACTGAGGGACATTCTACAAAATACCTAACCACTAGTCCTCCAAACTGTCAAGTTCATCAAAAACAAGGCAAGTCTGAATAACTGTTACAGCCAAGGGGAACCCAAGAAAATTTGACAGCAAAAAGAAAGGTGGTACCCAGGACAGGATCCTGGAACAGAAAAAGAATATTAGGCTAAAACTAAGGAAATCTGAGTAAACTATGGCTTTAGTTAATAGGAATGTGTCAATACTGGTTCATTAATTGTAACAAATGTAACTTACTAATGTAAGATGCTAATAGGGGAAACTGAGTACAGAGTGTATGGGAACTCTCTGTACTATTGTTGTGATTTTTCTATAAATGTAAAACTGTTCTAGGGGAATTCCCTGGTGGTCCAGTGGTTAAGAATCCACCTTCCAAGGCAGGAGACGCGGGTTCGATCCCTGGTCAGGGAACTGAGATTCCACATGCCACAGGGCAACTAAGCCCGTGCGCTCTGGAACCAGCACACCACAACTAGAGAGAAGCCCATGCACTGCAACTAAGACCTGATGCAGCCAAATAAATAAATAAATATTAAAAAATAAAAATAAATAAGTAAAACTGTTCTAAGATTTAAAAAAGTATATTTTAAAGAAAAGCTGGATAGGTCGTGGGTGAAACGCCAAGTATGATGAATCTTTAAAGAAACAGGTTGAAAGCAGGCTCAGTAAGGACTAACGTAGAATGCTGAGTGTCCTTTGATCCTTCTCTGCTTTAGGGGACTTTGGTGGTGAGATTTAGGGACTTTGGTGGTGAGATTTATGCTTTATGGAACACTACCTTAAACTTTGGACTTTACCTAAGATAACTCCAAGGAAACTTCAAGGATTTACAATCTTCTGGTTGTTTAAGAAGTGGAACAAAGAAGAAGACTGGGAGTTCTCCAATGATTAACCAACATATTTACATTATCCAGGTTTAAAAAAAATAATTTTACAAAGAATTAAATCAACCACTTAACAGTAAGACTTACTAAAATATTTTGGTTCAATACATAAAGACAATAAGTAAAGCTGCTTTCTTTTAGCAATTCCTTTTTATTCCTTTGGAAGTTTATATTGTGATTTTAAATTCCTTTGGAAGTTTATAGTGACTGTACATATTTATGCAAATAATCCCCCTGACTTCATTTCAGCAATTTCCCTCTTTTTGCCTTTTACACTTTCCAAAGCTAATATCCCAGGTAATTCTCAAGGTTGAAAAATCTCATCTGTTTAGTTTATACTTAAGACTTGAAAGCCTTTGAAATGTATTGCACTTATTTTTCATTATGTCAGGCCCATAGTACCCGTTAAATTATAACTTGTATTTGAATCTTAAATAAATCATACTTCGTTATTAATCAAATGACTCATCAAACTAAGTACATGTTCTACTTTGTTGAGTATCTTTGTAAACATTATATGTCAACTTTTGCCTCTTCCTCCCTTCCTTCCTCTCTCCCTCATTTCCTCTCTTCCTTCCTATCTTCCTTCCTTCCTTCCTTCCAAAATGCTCATTGAGCATCTACTCTGCCCAGGATTTAGGAAAACAGTATAAAGGACACATGCTTGGTATCAAGGAGCTCACAGTCTAGAAGAAACAGATGAATGGAATGGGCAGAACGTGAAACCTCATGATATGAATATCAGACTAGGGATGTGCAAAAGACACTTGCGATGGGAACACAGAACATCTGTTACTCAGATGGGGGAAGGAGAAGTCCTCTCTGTGCAATCCCCTCTGTCACCCAGCAATGGGCTATCACTTTCAGGAGATTGCTTCCTCTGTCCTAGGTACTTCTGAAATCTGATAATTTCAATCAATTGACAAATGCATCAGATATAATCGAATCAACCAAACCTTTCTTATCATATCCCAACTTCCCTTTATAGTATTCCCCAGAAGTAAAAAACAAGGTATTTGTGATTAAATCCTAGAAGGAGCAGTGAAATTCCTTCTGTCCCCTGGCCCTCTCCACGTTAAATACATAAAACAGAAGGGAATTTAAAAAGTGATCAAATTTAACAGCTTCATGTATTATTTAAATATTTGCATGGAAAGCCAGATTTCTTTAAGGGTTTAGAAAGTTTGTGAAATAATATTTAAAATATTTCTTTAAAACTTTCTTCTCTGATAACATTGTGTCCTTTTTAAGTTGTGAGTGATTAGGGATGCCTACTTTTTACATCAAACCAAAGTGATAAGTAGCTATCAAGCCATAATCTGATAGTGCTCGTCTCAATGACTATCTTGGAAAAAGAATGGCCCCATTGTAATGCTGAACAGGGCAAAGTGGAAGCCTGTCAGAAGGGTCTTAGTGTCATGCTTTTGCTCCAAAATTGTGCTGAATATCAAGGATCGTGTCATATTACTGTGTAAGGCAGTGCTCACATCCCTACACAAAACCGTATTATGTAGGCGAGATGAGGACCACCAGCAAATATCAACACTGACATACCAGTTCCATCTTCCAACCATCAAAGTTAGCAGTAGACTTTCTAAAATTTTATTCAGGGAGTGCTTTATTAAAATTCTTACTATTTAATTCAAGAAAGAGGTATGTCTATGTTTGTGAACAGTAGAGGAAAAAATTCAGGAAAGAAACATGTAAATTATACATGTAAATTACATGTATGTGTAAACTACACATGCCCCACTGTGTTTTATCCCACGTTTAAATCAGATCCTGCAGACACTTGGCTAACAATGACTCTTAATGGAAGATGTTTATGAAACCACCAGACTGACATCTGAGCCCACAACTTCTGACAAGAAAGAAACTGTTACCTTCACAATGCACTTAGCATATTACCTGGCTTCAATAAACTGTGGGTGTGAGTCTGCATGCAGTTTTGGTTTGTCAACAATAGTTTCACTAAGGAAAGTCCTGAAGGCAGTTCTTTGGTTAAACAGCACCACTGGCAGATCAAGCCTCTCATCTAATCCAGATAAAGAGTGTTCTGTGGAAGAGCTACACCCCGCCCCACCCAGGGCGAGCCTGCCACGCAAGGCGCCCGTGCAGGAATGAACTGACGGTGGTGCTTCCTACCGCGAGACGCTGTTACAGACGAAGAAACAGAAGTTAGAGTTTCACAGAGACCAGAGATCAGAAGGCACTTCCTCAATTACGGGGTTGACTTGATTCATCTTCCCCTGGAAACATCCAGGGTGGCAGTGGGCAGTAGGGGGAAGCAGGAACTTAAACAGGGGGAAGCGATGCAGAACCGATGACCAGTGAGTAACTGTTAGGGTCTTCTGACCATTTGCACCCTTTGACTCAAACTCGTCCCTTCTGCTCCTCTTTACTTTCTTGGTAATAGTCATTACTCACCCTTTAAGATTCTAATCAGATAACGCATCTGCCAGGAAGTATCCCTTGTGTCAGCATAAATAGGTTTCCCCATCCATATCACCCACTTCCCATCACAGTGTGTGCAGGTACCGCCTTGGGTGGATGAGCACCCCCTGAATCTTCCTTATGATGTCATTCCCCACAGTGAGTCATTCTCCCAGTCACTGCTTGGACATTTGCCCAGCAAACAAACTTAAAAGACAAGTGAGAATGGTGATAAAGGGGTGATGGGAAATTGTTGCTGAGTAGGACTTGCAAGGCTGAATGCAACCTATTCTGAAATCACCACTGTGGTCACCAATGTAGTCAGTCTAGGACTGTAAGAGTCACAGAATTGAAATCCTCTTTCTCCGGCTGGTCCGCGGCAAGTGGCACTCGAACAGGGACCTGAAGCGTGAAGGCAATTAAAAGAAAAAGAACGTGCAGGTAAGAGAACGCTTATGCAAAATATGTGTGGCCACCAGTAAAAGTGAAACTAATAGAGGCATAAGGCAATAGTGAGAAGTAAAATAAGATGGGGCAAAAGGGCTCAAAGGAGTGTGAATTGTTTGCTCAGGTTTTACTTTCGATGCTTAAAGCTTGAGGTAATAAAGTTTCTACCTCACAGCTGACTGAATTTTTACAGCATATCCATGGTGTATCTCCCTGGTTTCCTGATGGCGGCTCTGTTGACATAGAAATCTGGCAGAAAGTTGGAGAAGATTTAAAACATTATTCTGAGTCTCGAGGGCCTACTCATACTCCTGTTGTTACATGTAGTTTGTGGAATCTGATAAAAATATGTTTAGATTCTTCTCATGATAGTGTTGATTTGAACGTAAAGTCAGAACGTAAGCAGGAAGAAGAGTGGTGTGCCTGAAATGCGTACATGTAAGTGTGTGTATTTGTGACATATGTGTGGATGCATATCTATGCCTACAGCATATACATCGTTTAGTAAATATCAGCCACCCTAGACATGTTTCCTTTTGCTCTTAAGAGAAATGTTCTTGGCATGCCTCGACTGGCACTAATTCAAATGAGATAATCCCAACAAAATCCCCTACCTTGTCACTCCCAAACCCAGAAAATGTTCCAAGTTTTAAAGTAATTATTTCTGTCCTTTTCTCAAAGGTGGTTAGGCCAAATTACTAATTCCCAAACTAATCAAAAACAAGATCTTTGAGAAGCCTGTTACACATGATATTGGCAATTTTAATAGATTCAGAAGGAGCCTACTCAAGAAAACATAAGGATGACTAATTTCTGTTCAAACATGATAAACTGCGTCACAGAGACTTAGCAAGATTGCTTGATGCCTCTAAAAATTTTTAAAGTTTAATACAAAGAGACCAACTTCAAGACAGATTTGCAAGAACGTGGTTTCTGATTAAAAAGAACATTATCTAGTCAAATTACTTGTGAAGTATTACTGTCAGATTTTCCCATATCATAGTTCAGAGGTCAGCAAACTTTTTCAAGCATGGGCCAGATAGTGAATATTTTCAGCTTTGCAGGTCTTACTCAATTCTGCCATTGTAGTGTGGAAGCAGACCTAGAAAATAGGTGCCACTAAGACTCAGATATTAATTACAATGGTAACTGCAGCTGGGTTTCCAGGGCCCTTACTCCTTCACATTTTCATAAGGTAGGTAGAATTGCTCCCCAGATAAGGAGACTGAGCAAACAGCTGATGATTGGCAGAACCTTAATTTGAAGGCGGTTCACTGGCTCCAGGGCCTTTACCATTAACCACTGGACTCTCCTGTCTCCACTCAGATGGCTGTTCTCCTTCTGCCACTGACTTGCCGTGTAAATTAGTCAAGGTTCTCTGGAGAAACAGAACCAAGAGGATATGTGTGTGTATCTATTTATATCTATATCTATCTATAACTATTTAAAAATTTTAAGAAATTGGTCCATGTAATTGCGGACACTTGATAAGTCCAAAATCTGCAGGATAGGCTGGCAGGCTGGAGACCCAACGAAGAATTGCAATTCAAGTCCCAAGGCAGTGGGCTAGCAGAATTCCCTCTTGTTCCAGAGCTTAAGTTTTTGTTCTATGCAGGCCTTCAACTGACTAGATGAGGCCCACTCCCATTATGGAAATAATCTGCTTTACTCAAATTCAGCAATTTAAATGTTCATCTCCACCAAAAAACACTTTCACAGAAACATCCAGAATGAGGTTGGACCAAATATCTGGGCGCCCCATGGCCCAGCCAGTTGACACATAAAATTCACCTCTGCACTGTGTTTCTCTACAAAAACCCATTCCAGTTCCTGCCTGGTTTCCCCCATCCTGACAGTCAAGTAGTGTCAAGTGAGTTGATTTTGAAAACAACTCTTGAGATCCTAACATCAGAGGTGCCATATAACTACCCAGGGTTTCTATTTCCTTCCTCTCCACTCCTTACCCCCTATTCCTTCCTTCACCTTCTCCTCCCCCCCCCACCTTTTTCTGGGAAAAGAAAGATGTTAGAGAGAGAGAGAGAGAGAGAGAGAAGTTTCAACAGCCATAGCTTTGCAATGTGATACTGCAGCACGCTGCAGCACTGTGATGCCAGAGGCAAATGAATCTGAAAGACAAACTCCAGTTTCAGTGAATACACTAAGTAATAAATCAGAACTCACCTATCTTAGAACTCTGATGTCTTTATAAGCCCTTTTCTTCTTACTTCTCAGATAGGTAATTTTCAAAACGGGACAGTTTGAAGAACTAAAATTCGGCTCCCAATTTCCCACGAGTAAAGTTGAAAACCCATTCACGTGCGATTATTTATATCACAGCCTTATTGCAAAGGGCGACTATTGGATCTCAGGCAGCTACAACCACTACCTTCTGAGTCCCCTCCTCGAGCAGAATATTTGCCTGTTCAGATATGGAGAAGAAGTGGCGTTCTATTGTCCACGAGGCAAGTCGCAGGCCTGGAATGACAAGTACAGGAAGAAGGCTACCTATTGGAGCATCTATGCTGAGTTCCCATGACCAGCCTGCCCTAGTTGTCGTCATATTTCAGAACGAATACTTCAGTTGGAAAGGCAAAAGATAATTCCTTAATATCAAATCAAACTAAAAGTACTAA
The DNA here is from genome assembly GCF_000442215.2 of Lipotes vexillifer. NCBI lineage: Eukaryota > Metazoa > Chordata > Mammalia > Artiodactyla > Lipotidae > Lipotes > Lipotes vexillifer. The sequence goes on along the minus strand of NW_006770402.1, from coordinate 2,516,284 downwards.
TTGCTAATTGCTACATGAGTAAGTTATGGTAAGTTGCTAAAAACCAAGGTTGACAACTTTCAAAAAAAAAAAAAACCCTTTCAAAATGAATTTTTATTCAAAATCACCAAAACCCAGAAAGAAATTAAATGTCCGTCAATTGATGAGTGGGTAAACAAATGTGGTATATCCATATAATGGAATACTATTCAGCATTAGAAAAAACGTACTACTACATGGAACAACATGGATGAATATCAAAAGCATTATGCTAAGTGAAAGAAGCCAGACTCAAAATGCGACATACTATATGATTCTACCAGTATGATTTTCTGGAAAAGGCAACACTATAAGGACAGAAATTAGGTCAGTGATTGCCAGGGGCCAGAAATGGCAGGATGGGGTTGACCACAAAGGGGCACGAGGGAACTTTGAGGGGTTGATAGAACTACTATATCTTAAAGTGTTAAGAAAATCCCTCATAAGGAAGAGAAAATACATTTACAATACTGTACTGTATTTACCTATATTTCTAGGCTACACAGTTCATCTCCAAGTTTTTTCAAGTTGTTGCAAATCTCCAAAAATTTTTCCAATATATTTATTGAAAAAAGTTCACATATAAGTAGACCAGTGCTGTTCCAACTTGTATCATTCAAAGGTCAACCGTATACTCCTCACAATGGCTAAAACTTACCATGTCCACACTGTGTTAGGTGCTTTCCATATATTATTTCATTTACTATTAAAAACAGGCCTATGAGGAAGATACTGTTAGCACTCCCATTTTTCAGATAAGGATAGAGACCTACACAAGTTATTGAACTTACTGAAGGGCACTCAGCAACTTAGAGGGAAGAGCTGATATTCAGACCCATGCTAGCACATTGCCAAAGCTGGAGTTCCCACCTGCTAAGCAAATACTCCTCCATCCTTGTAAAGCCAAGTCATGTCTTTCAGAAGTAACAGGCTTCTCTAAACATTGCCTTCCATCTTTCAAAAATATGCAGGATATATGATCAGAGCCATGGGATTCTGTGAAAGGACTGTGGCATCACACAGGCCCAGATTCAAAGACTAGCTCAGCAGCATTATGGTCATGTGAACTTGAATAAGTTGCTTGCAGTCCCCAACTCCATCAACTGTAAAATTGGAATAAAAATGCTTACCTTGTAGAATTATTTTAGAGATTGAATGTGATATATGTATGAAAGCAACTGAGTAAAAGGTACTTTTTCTCCAAAGAATAATTCCCCCAAAGCCTAATTATTTGGTACTCCTAGTCATTGTAAATTGACATGAAAAAGCAACCAAACATTATTTTTCAAACTTTTAGAGGTTTTAGAATGCCTGAAATCCTGGTGTACTTATAGTCGAAATTCAATCCAAGATTGGTTGAATTAGCAGACGCGGAACCCGCAGATACAGAGAGCTGATGGTACTACCGGGTTTTATATAAGAGACTTGAGCATCTGTGGATTTTGGTATCCGTGGGGGTCCTGGAACCAATCCCCCATGAATAGTAAGGGGTGACTGTATTGAGTTGTGTACTGGTTGTGAAGGAGGGAACAAAACTAGTATTGCCTTGTGAGTGACCACTGCTGTTTTCAAGATAGACCTAGAACAAAACCATCAAGATTAATATTGGACAAACCTTCCCCCTGCCCATTCCCCCCTCCCAATCCTGCCCTCGCATAAAATCTTTTCATCCATACGAAATCTGAAGTCTTACTTGTTTCAGGTGCTACATCTCTTGAAAGACATAAATGAATTGGAAACCATCACAGATTCAAAGAAGGCTGGAGTTAGAGCTGATCTGCGTCTCTTTAGTTTCATGTAATGCAGGCATCTCTTCCATAGTATCTTGATTAACCACTGAACACAAGTCCTTACATCTGACTAGTGTTAGGAGAGTGCTCACCAGTTACAACGCAATCCCTTCCATTTTTAAACTTATGGAGCTTCCCTATAATTTAACCTCCCTAGTCCTAGCTTTCATATGAACAAAGTCCCACTTCCACATTACCTCCCAACCCATATAGATAAAAAGAGAATCCTGTTGCTCGCTCTCATCCTCTTTTCTGGGTGATACAGCTTCCAGCCTTTTAAACTGTTCCTTATCAACAGTGTCCAGACTCTTGGCTCTGCTAGAACGTCAGCTCTGCCCAGGATGCCATCACCCAAAGCTGCAATGAGTCTAAGATTGTACCGACTTTTTTTGGTAACGCATCACCTTGTTGTTGGCTTAACCCTGAGCTTATGATGATAGAAACTGCATAAGGAAAAGATGAGGTCCCTGGCTCAGAAAAGCGGTGATGAGAACCAAGTACGCGTGGTGGGTTTGACCAGGGCAGCAAATGCTGACCTTATTAGTACCCTCAAGGTCAATCATGCTGCCTGTGGCAGGACAAGTCTGTGAGGTTGTACAGTATATAAAATCCAGAAGGCCAGTGAGTTAATTCAGAATGAGCAATGACTGCTTCAGGAGCCAGATATGCTCAGATTCAGCACAATTTATTTCCCTTCTTTTACCCAAAGATACCATAAAATTTTCAGTCACACACCTCCATGAAGTCTGTAGATGCTCTAAAAACTGCAGAGTCTTCATCTATGAGCATATGATAACCCCTTCCTGCTGCTTCATGTTGAGATAACCAGCTTCCACGCTCATAATGGGTGTGTCCTTGTGTGAATAGAAGCAATAAAAGTGATCCAGGTGGGGAATAAACTTAGCAAGAGGACAGACTAAATATTTTCTTGACAAAGATTGACAGGGAAAAGCCATTAAAGACTCTAAAATGCAGTGTATGGCTCTTGCTAGATGCAAAGCTCCCTCCTACAGAACAAGTCTAAACTGGGATATCTGGCCTTTGGTCTCTCACTGTCAAGGCAAGAGCAAGAGAGAAAACTCTAAAATGGTTAAGAACAATGAAAGGAGGCTTGGAGGTGGCATGAAGGGGACCAACAGAAATGGTAGAGTAGTTTGGAGTTTGGAGTGGATTGGATTAAGAGGGAAAGGACATGGTGGGGGGAGTGGGGGAAATGACCTAAAGATGAACTTTGGAGAATGAGCAGAATTTAGATTGGGGAGGGTGGTATGAAAGAACTCTATGGGTAGAACAATTAGAACTGATTAGAATAGAAAATATGGAAGGAAAAGCTCACTGGTAGGGTAAACGCATTCCATCAATGATGACAGATTTAAGGGGACATGTCCAGGACGAACTTGTGTACTGAAACTTAGGGCAAGACCAAGAGAGATTTTTTAAAAAAACTTGCAGGGACTGCCCTGCTGGCACAGTGGTTAAGAATCCGCCTGCCAATGCAGGGGACACGGGTTAGAGCCCTGGCTCAGGAAGATCCCACATGCCGCAGAGTAACTAAGCCCGTGCGCCACAACTACTGAGCCTGTGCTCTAGAGTCCGAGTGCCACAACTACTGGGCCCACGTGCTGCAACTACTGAAGGCTGCACGCCTAGAGCCTGTGCTCTGCAACAAGAGAAGCCACCGTGATGAGAAGCCCCGCACACCGCAATGAAGGGTAGCCCCCGCTCGCCACAACCAGAGAAAGACCGTGCGCAGCAACGAAGACCCAACGCAGCCAAAAATAAAATAATTTTTATTTTTTTGCGGTACGCGGGCCTCTCACCGTTGTGGCCTCTCCCGCTGTGGAGCAGAGGCTCCGGACGCACAGGCTCAGCGGCCATGGCCCATGGGCCCAGCCGCTCTGCGGCATGTGGGATCCTCCCGGACCGGGGCACGAACCCATGTCCCCTGCATCGGCAGGCGGACTCCCAACCACTGCAACACCCGGGAAGCCCTAAAATAATTTTTTTTTAATTTTTAAATAAATTAATTAATTAAAAAAAAAAGCTTGCAGAAGTAGTGAAAGAATATGAACAGCTTCCCTGGAGCCCAAAGGAGACGTAGGATCACCTTTTGGAGATAGAAAATGAGAGCATTTGGAGAAAGTAAAATAAAGTATTACTTTGCAAAGTAGCTGGAAACCTTATTGAACTTGATAACCTTGAAAGATACAGACTAAATGTATATACATTCAAAAGCGTGAATACAAACTCACAGTTTATACACACATCATAGGTCATTAAGAGGAACTAGGGATGTGTCTGTATCCTGAACAGAGGGTTAGCATCACAAAGGGCAATAATGTCTTTTCCTAAAACACAATATCTTGGGACATCCCTGGTGGTCCAGTGGTTAAGACTCTGTGCTTCCAATGCAGTGGGTGTGGTTCAGTCCCTGGTTGGGGAACTAAGATACCACATGCTGCGTGGCCAAAAAAAAAAAACATCTTTTCTAAAGTAACATAGGTTACTCTCCAATGACATGACCCAGTGTAGCCAGTCTTGAGTTAAATCTTAGACTGGGGATTCCGTGACACACAGATGACATTTCTGAACAGAACCGTCTTCTGATGGCCTAGACCCCAAAAGACAGTCCCTTGCTCCTTAAAAGATGTCCAGTTTCCTCTGAAGTAGTCTGTGTGTCAGGAAGAACTGACCTTATTTTCTCTCTTGACTCTCTTGTACTTTCTGGTCTGTACATTTCTAGATATTCCTCCAGCCCTTGGAAATACTTAAATAATGGAATTTGGGATAAGTGTTGAGAAGATCCTTCTGTTTTACAGTAACTTTGGTTAAAAATGAGAGTGCTATTAATACACTGTTTTTAGAGACAATTTATTTTTCTATGTATTATATCATGTCAGAATATCTCAATTTTAGTCATTAGCTTGCTCTTTCTACACCACAGAGAGCCTGGGAGCTGTTGCTATGTATTACTAACAGCAAGTTTCAATGTCACTCCTGAGTTTCTATTCCACAGAAAAAAATAGATCCAACTTTCTTAAACACTTGTTTTATAAAATGAGGGGTTTTGGTGAGGAGGAGATAGGTATCTCTTACCAACATTTTGTTTAAAAACATATTTAAATTCCATTAGAACCACAAAGCACAATTTTTATCATGATTCCTTTCTTCTAATAGAGAAACAGAAATAAACAACTTGGGGCCTTTGATATTGTGTTTAACTGGCAACACATTTAAATTTTTTACAAAAGCGTAAACTGAAAAATTGTGTGTGTGTGACAGGGGAGGGCAGTGAAGCAGACATTGGCATGAAGAACAGTGTCTGGTCGCCATGGCTTAGGGAAAAAGGAAATGCCCAAAAGGCTTTGAGGAGAAGCAAATTTGCCTTATACCTAGAGTAGCCAAAAGGAGGTTTGGTGTAAAAAATAAAAGGACAAGGCACTGCCTACATTCGAGACCCTAATTTCGGCCAGGTGACTTAACTTGTTGTCTGCCCTGGGTGCAAAGTAAATTGTTTCTTTGCCTGGCGTTATGTCTCATTTCTGAACCTACAAGCTCAACACAATAGCATGGAAGAGGTTAAGGCAATGAAGCTCAGCAGAAACCTCCAGCTTGGCCGCTTTTGGAGCTGCGAGGATATTGGAGCTAATGACTCAGAACTGTGTGAACTCTCTCAGGGGTTCGTGTCTCCATGGCTTGCCCTGTGTTTGGCACAGATAATCAAGCATTGGCTGGAATAAACATTATGATAATATGGCAGGGAAGTCTCACATCTATCCTAGTGAGTGCCCTGACGGTGGGCTGGAGACAGAACTCTCAGTTGGCAAGTGCTCTGATGTGGATTTTAACGGCTCTATAAATGATTAAGTTGGACATATTCCAAAGTAGAAAAATCACAGATAAAATTTAAGATTTTTTTCTTTTCTCTTTTCCTTTCTCTTTTTCTTTTTTGTCTGTCTCTGTGGGCCTTCATCTCATTTCTTTTCTCTCTTTCTTTCTTTCTTTCTTTTTCTTTCTTTCCTCCCTTCCTTCCATCCTTCCTTCCTTCCATCCTTGTTGACCTTACCATTCCTCCTTTTCTTTCTTTTTCTTTTTTTTTCTCTTTACTATTGAGGAAGCACCATGGGGATCATTCATAATATTGAACTTTAAACCTGGAAGGGACCTCAGCGATTATTTTCTCAAATCCTTCCATTTGTGGTATAGTCAAGAGACCTGGAATAAAAAGGCCTGGATTTTAGTCTAAGTTTTACCACCTATCAGGTGTATATCCTGGGTAAATACACAATCTTCTTGAAGCCCAGTTTTCTCATCTGTAAACTACAACTGCTAGCTGGGGACAAGATCTAACTCTCCTGCCTCTCAGCCCAGTGTTCCTTGTGTTAACTCTACGATCCTATTGTCTCCTTCCTATTTGCCAGCCAGGTGCCTTCCCCACAGACCTCTAAACCATCTCCCTTGCATTGTCTGTGTTCCCTTCATACACATCCCTGTGATACCAGAAGGACAGCAACTCATGCCAGAAAAGGCACTGGAGGAATTTAGTCTTCTAAGTTCACATCAATAAATCTCCTGATCCTCCAACAGTATGAAATTAAACCACAACAGAACAGATACCCTTTCTCACATCCTGCTTCTGTCTCATGTCCCACCCTCCATGTCAACCCTTATCCTTGCAAACTCGGCAACAAAGTCCATTCAAAAGGAAGACTTCTTTGACTCCCTAGATGATGGAGTTCTCCTGTACTGTGACCTTACAAAGCACTGTCCGTTCAGAGCACCTGTCACAATTTGTCATCAAAAGTGCACGGTCCTGTTTGGCTCTGTCATTGCCTACCCCTCTCCCCTCCATTATACTGTCTGATTCAGAAAGTCAGAAAGCATATCTGTTTGGCTCATTGCTGTTATCATCAGGGGCTTGCTTAGCGCCTAGTACAAGGTATGTCCTCAAAAAAAAAAAAAGCACGCCAAATGAGTAAATGAATGGATTTAGCTTTCTGATGCATGCTCTAACAATGCCCATCAATTATTGAGAGTGCATGCCAGGTGCTACAGATCGATTGTTTGGGTCCCCCCCAAAATTCATGTATTGAAACCCAACCCCCAAGGTGATAGTACCAGGAGATGGGGGGTTTTGGGGGATGATTAGGTCATGAAGGTGGAGCCCTCATGAATGGGATTAGTGCCTTTATAGAAGAGACCCCAGAGAGCTCCCTCACCCCTTCCACCATGTGAGGACACTGCAAAAAGACAGCCTTCTATGACCCAGGAAGTGAGCTCTCACCAGACTCTGAATCTGCCAGTGTCTTGATCTCAAACTTCCCAGATTCCAGAACGCTGAGAAATGTTTTCTGCTTATAAGTCACTGGTCTCTGGTACTTTGTTATAGCAGCCTGAATGGACTAAGACACCAGGTTCTGAACTAGGCATTTTACATAACTTAGCTTACTTAATTTTCAAAACAACCTCCCGAGGAAGGTATCACTAATTATGTTTTACAGACAAGGAAACTGAAGCCAGTGAAAATGCCAAGAAGGGACATCCAACTCAGCTTCCACAGTCAGGAAAGCTTTTCCAAAGGTGACAGTGATGACACCTCACTTAATTCCTTCCAAGTCCTGCTAAAACCAAATTTAAGTGATGACCTTATTTGGTGACTTAGCATTTCAATAGGGAGAGAGCGAGAGAGAGATAGACAGACCGAAAGATGAATTAATATCTCACAATATGAACACACAATTGATATTCATCAAGGTTCTATTAGCTATGGAAAATATCAATAAATTTGAGAAACAACCACCTAGAATACATCTGGGCTAAGCTGGTTGAACATGGAAGGTATGAGGATTTTTTCTTTTGCTTCTCCCCCGCTCCCCCAAGTATAGCCCCTTGGAAACCAAGGACTGTCCCCTTCTGGCTCTCTTAAGATACTGATTCCAATCTGTCAAGCACAGGTTTAGCTGAATTTCAGCCCCAAAGATGTGGATCTCTTTATTATCTCCTCTGTCATACAAGAGCATTGTAATGCCTGTTCTTTAATTGAATTACAAACAAAGCACCACTGTGCCCTGATAGGAAAAGTCACATTTATTTTCATTCTGGACACTTGCTCTGTGGGATCACGCCAGTGAATGCCGCTGTCATCCCCACTCAGACTTAGTCAGCTGAGTTGGAAGAGATTTTGTGTTTGTTTTATTTATTTTTTTTTTTAAGAAAAGAGATTAGTGAATACATGTCTGTTTGAAAGCAAATTCCTTTTTGAGCAAAACACCAGCTTGGAGCCCTGGTAATGAGTCCTCTCTCTCGTCATCTGGTGAGCCCTGACCTATGGGTGAGAGTATTAGATAGTAAAAGGTTTATTTAAAGGAGAATCAGAGATAAAACTCTACAATTCCCTCATCTCACAAATGCACAGTTTTCTTTTCCTTTTATGCTCTCGTGTTACATCTTTTGGGAAGCTGTTTTCTCATTCAAACACCCCTACTGGGCAGGCATGTCTGGAAGAGCTGCAGGTGTCCCCTGGCCAATGCTCACAAAGCCTACTTGTTAATCAGCCCTTGTCACGTGTCTTTTGACCCCCTTCCTACCCTGCTCTCTCCACATCTTTCCCAGCCAACCACGATTGCTACTTCTAAAAGGGAAAAAACAGAACGGCCAGTCAAAAGAGCTATTATCATAAAGATTCCTTAACAAGGCCTGGGGCTTTCCAGTAAATTAGCTCAAGCTTTTGCTCTGCTCTCTCTTCTAGCTATGATGCCCCCCTTTCGCCATTCACTGGTCACTGCAAAGCTTGCTGAATCGGCTACATTCTGTGGTCACTGGATACTCCACCAAGTGTCCCTCCAGGAGCCTCTCGGCCACCATTATTATATGCCAGCACCAGTCAGGAGTGTGCTGATCATCCCGACTCCACAAAGTGCTGCACTGGTGACACTGCATGCGACACTATCTGGGAGTTTTATACAGAGGATCTGGAAGACCAAATTCATCGTGTTTTTTTCCCTCCAGTCTTCTCCACTTGATTATTAACTGGTCTGCCTAGGCAAGTCCTCCCCCTACTACTTGACAGAGATGCAAAATGAGAATGTTAATTCTGTGACATTATGACTTGGGAAGAGGTAATTTACTAATAAGAGTCAGTGTTTGTAGAAGGTGCAGGGGTTGGCATAGATAGATACCCTGTGTCAATTATGTACTGTGGACCTGAAACTGAAGGAGGCTACAGGGTACCTGCAGGTCCTACAGGGGAGGTTTATTTGCTCCCCCATGTCACCCCACCCCACCCCACCCCATGCAGAAACCAAGCAACATACGTCTCTGGACTGAGCGCATGCACTCAGAAACCTGAAAGGAGGAAGCAAGTTAAAGTCTTTTTTTTGGTTTCACCATGTGGTGTTACCGCAGAGAGAAATAAGACCTCTCTCCACCCTCCCTTGTGCTGTACTAAAATGGGATTTTACTCCTGCAAAGGGCCAAGGCTGTTTATTGGTAAAATGCTCTGTGTCCAAAAACTGTCTTGAGATCCTTTTGTGGTATATTTTCTATGAAAAGCTAAGGAGGGCTTCCCCTGGTGGCGCGGTGGTTGAGAGTCCGCCTGCCGATGCAGGGGACGCGGGTTCGTGCCCCGGTCTGGGAAGATCCCACATGCCGGGAGCGGCTGGGCCCGTGAGCCATGGCCGCTGAGCCTGTGTGTCTGGAGCCTGTGCTCCGCAGCGGGAGAGGCCACAACAGTGAGAGGCCTGCAAACCGCAAAAAAAAAAAAAAAAGCTACGAAAAAAAAAAAAAGAAGAAGGGAAAGAAAAGACCACCTCACTTCAAGGGTGACTAAGCAAAGGAAACAGTTTTTCAACAGGTTTAGACAATTTTACAACAGATGGCAAATGACATGTTCTTTTTAGATAAATAGAAACCTTTTATTCTACCACTGAAAAAATCCTCAGGAAAACTTGATTTAGAGCACCGGCTTACCTTTGTAAGTGAAAACCTCTAAGATATGGTCCATGGAATGACATCCTTATGGCTGGGTTTTGGCAACTGATAACTAGGTCTCAGAGGTAAGGTTACACAGAAGGCTTCCTGTCAAAGTCAACAACAACACAGAGGTCAGGACACTCGGGAAGCCTACTGACCTAGTAAAACCGAAACCGAAGCTGCCTTGGGAAAGACGAGGGGGAAGCAACTGTTGAACCACAGTAAAGTATGTGATGTTTTCTCAACCCTGACCTGATTTATCAGGCAGCAATCAGCCTGGAGTTTCTGTGATGTTAGAGAATTATGGATCCATCTATCTGCTACAGGAGTTTAAACCCGATGGCCTTCTGAATGACTAAGCCTCATTGACCTAAAGATACGTGAGATTTCTCAGACCTGCTTCATCTTTCACACTCAGGCAGTTCTCTCACAGAGACATGGGTGATCTCTCTCTCTGTGATAAAATATATGTAACATAAAATTTACTGTTTTAACTTTTTTTAAGTGTGCGATTCCATGGCATTAAGGACATTCACATTGTTGTACAACCATCACCACCATCCATCTCCAGAACTTCATCTTCCCAAACTGAAACTGTATCCATTAAACAATAATTCCCCACTCCCCCTTCCCAAAAGCCCTGGCAACCACCATTCTCCTTTCTGTCCCTATGACTTTGACTACTCTAGGTACCTAGGTGAAATCAAACAGCAATTGTCCTCTTGGCTTACTTCATTCGGCATAATGCCCTCGAGGTTTATCTGTGTTGTAGCATGTGTCAAAATTTCCTTCCTTTTTAAGGCTGAATACTATTCCATCTTTCTCTTTTTATAAACAACTTTATTGAGGTATAATTTATATATGATAAAGTGCAACAATTTTTATCGTGCTATTCAATAATTTTTAGTAAACTTGTCAAGTTGTTCAATCATCATCACAATCTGGTTTTAGAACATTTTCATCATCTCAATAAGATCCCCCCATGGCCATTTACAGTTCATCCTCACTCCCCAACCCCTTTCCCACCTCCAGCCCTAGGCAAGAACTGATCTACTTTCTGTCTCTGAAAAGTTGCCTTTTTTGGATATTTCTTTTTTTTTACTTTTAGGCTGCATTGGGTCTTTGTTGCTGCGTGCAGGCTTTCTCTAGTTGCGGTGAGCAGGGGCCACTCCTCATTGCGGTGTGCAGGCTTCTCATTGCAGTGGCTTCTCTTGTTGCGGAGCATGGGCTCTAGGCGTGCAGGCTTCAGTAGCTGTGACACGTGGGCTCAGTAGTTGTGGCTCGCAGGCTGTACAGCGCAGGCTCAGTAGTTGCGGCGCACGGGCTTAGTTGCTCCACCGCATGTGGGATCTTCCCAGACTACGGCTCAAACCCGTGTCCCCTGCATTGGCAGGTGGATGCTTAACCACTGTGCCACCAAGGAAGCCCCTGGATATTTCACAGAACTGGAATCATACATTAAGTTGTCTTTTGAGTCTGTCTTTTGAGGCTTCTTTCACTTGGTACTTAGCATGATGTTTCTGAGGTCCATCTGTGTTGCCACATGTATCAGTATTTCATTCTTTTTTATTAGTGAATAGTATTACGTTATACGGATATATCACATATTGTTTATCCATTGACCAGTTGATGGACATTTGGGTTGTTTCCCTCTTTAACTATTATGAATAATGTTGTATGACCATTGGTATGCAAGTTGTTGTGTGGACATATTTTCATTTCTCTTGGGTAGATATTTGAGGGTGGAATTACTGGGCCATATGACAAGTTTACAGTTAACTTTTTAAGAAACTGTCAAACTGTCTTCCAAAGTGGCTGTGCCATCAGGAGGTTTGCTTGAGGGTAAGTAAACACATCTTTCAAATGGGTTTGTTTTTCCTTTGTGACCTTCCCAATGTAAAATGTTCTGCTGCTTTTCAACTCTGACCCCAGCTCAGTCAGAAAGCCAAGCAGTGGGTGTGATGAATTAATTCTTCAAATAGTTCTCATTTTCACATCCTTAACTCACAGCTGAGTTCACATTAAAATCAAACAACCTTGAAAGCTCAGAAGAAGTATCATGAAATGTTCTATGAGACCTTGGGCAAGTCCCATTGGTCATCTAGGGCCTCAGGGCCCCCATCTGTCAGTGAAGGATTAGGCCAAGATGACTTCTAATGTCCATTAAGGGCATCTCTGGATGTGTCTGTAGACCCAGAACAATCCCTTGATGGGCTTTGAGATACTTAATGCACACTGCCTGGGTGTGGAGGTAAAGAGTTTCTCAACCATGCAAATACAAACTCAATTAAGGAACTGGGACTTTCCCCTAACCATGGACCTTAAAACTGGAGAAAGAGGGAGCTACAGATGAAAGAATGACCTTTTTCTTCCACGGGCAGGTTGAATGAAGGGACACTCTGACTTTCTTATTTTTATTTTATTTTATTATTATTTTTTTAACATCTTTATTGGGGTATAATTGCTTTATACACTCTGACTTTCTTATTCCAGTGAACTGTCTGGCATTACATTCATGGTGGGCATTAATTAACATGCCTCTGTAGGTCATGTTCTCTTGAGTTGATTTTTGAAAAATATCGCTCATCTGTCTAGAAGCAGTAGTGTATATCACTCATTGGAAGATTTTTATTTTAGGAACTATATTAGTTTCCTAGGGCTGCTCTAACAAAGTACAGTCGTCCCTAGGTATCCGTGGGGGATTGGTTCCAGGAGTGCCCCGCATACCCAAATCCACAGATGCTCAAGTCCCTTATATAAAATGACGTAGTTCAATGAATACAGTCAGCCTCCTGTATCCTTGGGTTTCACATCCTTGGAGTCAACCAGCTGTGGATCTAAAGCCTTAGAAACAGAGGGCTGGGTATACCAAAAACTGGGTGGCTCAAAACAACAGAAATTTATTGTCTCATAGTGCTGGAGGCTAGAGGTCCCAAATCAAGGTGTCGCAGGGGCCAAGCTCTCTTTGACAGCTTCAGAGAAGAATCCTTCCTTGTGTCTTTCAGCTCCTGGGGTGCACTGGCAATCCTCGGCCTTCCTTGGCTAGTAGATGCATCACTTTACCCACATGGCCTTTCTCTCGTTGCATCTTTACACTGTCTTCTCTCTGTGTGTCTGTCTCTGGGTCAGAATTTCCCCCTTTTATAAGGACAACAGTCATACTAGGTTAGGACCCACCCTAATGACCTTATTTAGACTTGGTTACATCTGTAAAGACCCTACTTCCAAATAAGGTCACATCTGACCTTATTGGGGGTACTGGGGGTTAAGACTTCAATATATCTTTTTGCGGGGAGGGGTGGTAGGGGAACACAAGTCAATCCATAACAGCAACATTTTGGAAAAAAATGAGGTTTGCAATAAGGTATCTGTCACTGAATACACATCTCACTGTAATTATATTATAAAAGGGGAGAAAAGTGTTTTCCTTCTTCAACACCTGACATCTGAGTTCTACGGCACTTGGGCACAAAGAAACATCATAACAATCCTGAACCCTAGGCTTTCAGTCCCATATGGGTTGGGATTCTGACATCTGCAGTTATTTAAATAATAGCTTTCAGTTTGGAAGGGGGAATCTATTCAGTGTTTGGGATAAAATACTGTAAATTATTTAACATGGCTTATCCTGGGTAGCACTGCCTGGGACTAAAGACAGGGAAGAACGGGATGTTGGGAATGGTTTAAAAAAAAAACTTGGGACACAAGGATGTGATGCCATAACCACAGGACCAGGATTAACTGATCAGATTGGGTTTCCACACCTTCGAGAAGGAAGAGAGAATTGAGGGTTGGCAATAAAGAGCTGATTATCACTTGGAAGGAAAAAGAAAGAGGAGTGGGGCCGTGTATGCCTAGGAACCTTTACTGGCTGGCTGAGAATACCATCTTCTCGCAGGACAGAGGGAACCCAGAAGGGCTCCTCACAACAAATTTTCAGAAGACCTTTTTCCTTCTCTCCTTACCCTGGCAATCCCCTCCATGATGGCTCTGGGACTCCAGATGCCACCAAGGCAGCCCGGCACACACCCATGGCTTCCAGGAGTTTCATCCTTTCTCACCTGCCGTCACCCTCCTCCCCTTGCTAAATCCGACTTTTCCCGACTTGCATCCCTATCAAGCCGGCCTTTCCCATCCCATCTGTGCTCCCATTTGATCTATTTCTTCCATGGGGTCTGCTGGAAACACCTGCTGATATAAGCAAAGTAACTAAGAGTTTAAGCTGGTCTTGAACACACCCCACCTCATGCAATTAGCAGAAACCTGGAATTCCCTTGACAATGCTTCCTTCATCCTCTCCAAGAGACCTCTCTTCACACTGCTCCGGATTACACAAGGTCTGGAAGAGAGCTCCTCTGTTTCATGCATGGCCTTCTAGATCACCATGTCTCTCTTCGCCTCATCTTTGCTCCTTCCTCACCTACCCCTCCAAGCTCTTTCATTTTTCCTCTGGCTCCAGACACCACTCTGGCAGGAGAACTTCATTCACCAGATGGCTCCATACACTTCAGACTCCAGAGACCACAAACGAAATCCTCTGACTTCTTTATTTGTACTAATGACATCATCTTTCTACCAGTCTCTTGAAGCGGAAGTTCTGTTGGTTATCTTTGATTCCCTCCTCTCCCTCAGCAACAGCACTGACCTCAGAGTTCCTGTGCAGTTAAGTGAAAGTACGTAAACCATGTAGCACACAGGGCCTGACACAGAGGAAGCACCCCATCCTGTAAGCCATGAGTAGTTAAGATCTCACCGCTCACAGTGATCAGGAAGCATCCAGTTCCCACATCTCCCTCTTGATGTCTTTCAAAGCCCTCCCTCCAACATCCATCCTTTCCATTGCCCCTGCTATGCCCCTTATCAAGCCCTGACCTCCCATCTGGACCAGGGTTAGAAACTCTAAGCCAGTCTCCTTGTCTCCAATTTCTTCTCCCACTTCCTAATCCACCTGAGATATAAGATCCAGATAGAGCAAATGAAAAACTAACTTGGAGAGCATCGTTCAGCTGGTCAGAAATGTCAATCCTCTCCCGTTGGCTTTCCTGTCCAGTGCCCCATGCCATTTCCAGGCTTGTCTCCAATAATCATGCTCCAGCCAGACTGGATAAGAAATCTCTCAAAAAGTCTTCTGCCTCGCCCACGTCCATTCTTTGCAGGTACCACTCTCTCCGTCTGGAAAGTCCCCACTGTCCACAAATTACAATCCTTCTCATCCTACAAAGCCCCTTCCTCCCTGAAACCACTTCTTGCGGTTTTATCTTTTCCTCCTTTGAATCCTCACTGCTCCTAGCTTATCTTCCTCTCACAGAGCTTTTATTCTGTCTTTTTTTCATCTTTCTTTTCTCCCGCTATATTCCCTCATCCTGTGCTTCATAAGGAGAAGGCACTCGATAAATGTTTGTTGACTAAAATTGAACACCTCTCTATCATTTGAGGTCTCTTCTCCAGCTAGGGAGATACAGGCTTGGATTATTTTGGTCCAATCTTCATGCTAACTCCTCAAGTACCCCAGCTAGCATTATTTTCTCTGTATAATTTAATCCTACCTTTTTGCCTTTCTAATTCCAAATTACTTTACCCTATTTACCTCAAAGCACCACCTGCCCCAGACTTTGTCTTAATTTCCCCAAATTTAAATGCTCTCTTGTACAGAATGGTGCCCCAGGACTAAAACCCTGAAGGGAATCACTCTTCTTCGAGGTCTGATCTGTATCTGGGAAGCCAAGCCCTGCAGTTAAAAATGTCGTGAAAATGACGCAGAATGCTGTGTATACACTAATTGTACTGCATTGCAGGGTGAATTTTGGAAGTTCAAGCAAGAATTGTTTATTAAAATGCATGAGCTTACTGTAGCTTCACTGAGGAGATAACATACTTAACAGTCACTGGTGGAGCACTGCATAAGATAATGGGTATTTTGTGTGGATCTAAGCAACTCTTTTGAAGTATTTTTTTTATTCTTTTCATTAGGCAAGATGAAGCCAGTTTTAAGGCCATGTCGCTGGCACTTTATACGTCAGCAACTACAGTATAATGCATTTACTTTGTGTGAGCGCAGCAAAACGCTTGAAAACAGTTTATTTTGCAAGACTGAATTAACCATTCAATTGCTGTACCATGCCACAGAACCGCCAATCTTATACTATAGCCTTTGCTTATAATTACGTTCTTTAGCCTGTTAATATATTAAAGACAAATTAAGTAAAGAGAAGGAAAAATGTGGGAACGCGAGCGCCTCCTGTATGCTCCATTCCGCGGGGTGGGTGTCCCCACCAGGCTTTACAGAGGAAGAACGGAAATATCCCACCTGAATCATGGGAACTAGGAACTTGTCAAACACCCGGGTTTGCCCTCTTCCGTTGTAACTGAATTGCATGCACCTCCTGATGTCATTTTTGGATTTCTCCAGCGACAACCACTTTGTCCCTATCTGCTTATCAACACCTTCCCCTCCTGGTCTCTCTGTAAATGAGTGGGATTGACCCTTCTTCGGTTTTGTTGGATGATGATGGAGCCTAAACAGAGTTTTCCTTCCATGTTTGTTCAAATGGTTTCCCTTCACTTTGAGAAGAAAGAAAAATAGAGCTGGACAACCAGTACTAGCGGAGGGCAGAGTGGCAGAGTGGAACTGCCCATCAGAGGAGTCAGACAGCACTTGGTTCCAATCCCAGGACCACGACTTTTCAGCTGATGGGCCCTGGCAAATGATGTGGCCCCCTGCGCCCTGGTCTTCTTCTCTGTGAAATGGGGATGATGTCCCTCTCATGGGGTTGTTTGGCACAGGGTAGGTATTTAACCTACTTTCCTCCCTCTAAACCTTCTCCCCAGTTCTACTCGTACTCAGGAGAAATCAGTGACATTGGAGCACAGGAAGTATTTTTTCTTAATATCCTTTCTAACTTTCTCTTTTTCTCACACAGAAACCAAACCTCAAATACATGTCTTCTCCCCTCCCTCATTCCACCCCCCATCCCTGCTCTGTCACCGCCGGATCACTAAGAGAACGCAGGAATCTCAAGGAGAACCAGCTTTCCTGCTCTGAGCTGGGCGGAGGCTCACAGGCGCATCACAGGCGCATGGTGGTGGGCTGCCTGGCGGAGGACTCCCGCTGGAGTTACTATACACTGCCTCTCTGGGGAGGAGGAAGGAGCAGAGAGAAGGCCACAGGTGTTTTTCTGGGGTCTTCGCGAATTCCCCCCAACCAGGCCGGCGCCAGGTGGTGACCTTGGTGCGGGCTCCTTGAGGAAACACCCAGGTCAAGGCGCAAGCCTGTTGCAGGCAGCAGGAGAAAGGGAGGGCACTGACTGGGTCGTAGGCTGTCATACTCTCGGTTAAAAGATTTTTAGCCCGAGGACTATCTCGAACTCATTCTATCTCAGTGAATGAGTCACTTACTGGAAACGGTGTAAAACACAGGTGTAATACTGGCCTGCGGAAGCCCTCACTTTCCCAGCGTGGAGGAAGACCAGCTCTTTCCACTCCAACCGTTGTATTCCTCTTTCAGAAAACTAAAGTTCAAGGGGGTTAAGCCATTTGCCTGAGGCCTCAGTCGAGGGACTGAGCAGGACCCAGAACCCGCTGTCAGGATTCCCAGTCCGGCTGGATCTTGCGTCAGCCTCCTCCTACCTGCAAAAGTCATGACAATCTCGGTGCCCACGCAGCTTTCGGAACGCGTCTCGGTCCTGACCTCATCATTCCCCTCCGGACCCCTCGCTTTCCTTCCCCCCCGCCCGCCCCTCCAGCTCTGGGGCTGTACCCTCCACGCCTCTCAGGGTCTCTCAGAACAGGCAGGATGAAGGGACGCAAGACAACTACATACCTATGCGCACATCATGGGAAAAGGAAGGCTTTAGACACCGAAACTCGCCCCTGCAGAACCCCTCGGGCCCTCCCTGGAGAGGGGTGGAAAAGGGCGCTCGCTCGGGGGGTCGGACGCCTCCAAGTCTCGGGCTGGGGGCGGAGCCTCCGTCGGGAGCGTGAGGGAGGGGCGGGGCGTGGATCTCCGGGAGGAATCAGGGGCCAGGGAGCGCGCCCGCCGGCGGGGGGCGCGGGGCGGCGGCAGGGACTCCGGAGGTGCGGCTGAGGCTGGGCGGGCGGCGCCACCGCAGGCGGAGGGGGCGGAGCCGCGCTCGCAGCTGCCACCCGGCCGCCGGGCCCAGGCAGACGACACCGCCCGCGGCCGGGCACGGACCGCGCGAACACACTCTCCAAACAATGCTCCGAGGCGCCCGGCGGGGCGGCTGGCGGCTCGGAGACCAGCGGCGAGGCCGGGGGAGCGCGGCCCCGAGGTGAGCCCGCGGCGCCTTCTCCAAAGCCTGCCTCTTTTTGTTTGGCAAACGTGGGCGCAGAAGGAAGCTCCGGGGGAGCGCGGCGGTTACCGAGCGGGCGACCCCAGTCGGCGTCCCCCGGAGTGACAGGCGGCCGCTGGGGGAGGGTGGAGCGTCCGGACCGCGTGCGCCCCGGGTTGCGCCCGAGGTGGAGGCGCCGATCCCGGAGGACCGGGGAGCCGGAGGGGTGTTTTCGATTCATTCGAGAATCGCGCTCTTTCGAACGGGGAAACTTTCCTCCGAGTTCCGGCAAGGGAACCGACTGTTCTGCTGGTCTCGCTGGTCTGGCTGCTGGGTTTGGGGCAGGAGACCGGAGCGCTTTGGGGATTGCTATTGTGGAGACTGCCTTTCCGCGGCCGCAGGATTGTCAAAGGAGCAGAGAGGGAGAGACCGCCCGGGCGCCTCGGACCAGGCCCCCGGGGGTGATGCTTTGGGGCCCCAAGTTAGTAGCTGCCTCTTAGGCAGCCCCGAGTTGGATGCCAGCCTGGGGGTCTCAAAGGGGAACGAGACGATGCCTTCTTCTTGAGCCGTGGCAGAGCCCTCTGAAAGGCTACTGTGGGCACGTTGTTGACCTTTGCTTGTGCTGCCGCTTCCCCAGCCACACACACACACACTTAGAAAATAGAACCTCTCCACTGAGATTGGAGGCAGGGCCGGCTCTGTATATTTCTCTCAGGTGAAGCTCAGCCAGCAAGCACATGGCTTTGCAGAGCCGATAGCAAAGCCCAAAGGTCTAGGAGGGAGGAGTTTTGCAAGGCGTCCAGCCCAGAGTCAGGTTGGGAAGGCCCTATAGATCATTGGCCTGAACTGTCCTTAACAACCCCTTCCCTTTTTGAGCCGGAAATTTGACAGGAAGCACTGGGAAATTGTGCGGTTATTTCGCTATCATGGGGTCTTGTGGAACGCGGGTATCTTCCTTACTGGTTTAGACTAATGGGTCTAACCCACAGAAACCACATTCCTACTGCTAAGATTAGATTACATTGCAATGGAGAAGGAAAAAAGAAAATTAAAAGTTGAGTGAATATCATGACTTACCCTCTGTGTGTGCGAGGGGAGGGGAGAGGTAAGGCTGTCACTCTCTCCTTTCTGCCGGGGCAACCTCTGTCAGTGGAGTGTTGAAATCCAGACAAACGCTTTCATAAATAGTTCTCTTTTCCGGTGTTGCATTCATCTAATTGTAATGTAGATAATTTTTTTAGATGAATATTTTCTGGAATTCTGTCACTTCAGGGTAAGGTGTGAGCAACTTTCGATGCAAGTATGAGGGGCATTTGGAGCCCAAAGATTTCATTTTATGGATCTGGTCGCCATTCTTCGGATTCTTTTTCCATTGGGGTGGGTGTGTGTCTGACAGCTTCGATCTTGCACATTTTAGCCACAAATCTGGTGCAGAAGTTTGCAGAGGCAAAGATATTTTATCATGACTTGGATCAGAAAGAATGCTGAGATCTTTTTCTAATCTTACACCGCTGCCTCCCACTGAAGTGGAGGAATTTGCATAATTCTGGGGGCTACCTCCCCTCGGAGGCAAGGAATGTGGGCTGGAAAGGTGCCATTCCCAGGCTGTGGAGAGCTGGCACCAGCAGGCAGGCAGGGCTCCTGCTTTGTGAGTGCCACTTGAGTTTTCCACCATCTTTTACTTAAAACAAATTGGATATAATTCCAAGCACAGAACCTCTCTAGACAGAGAGAATCCTTTCTGGCTTGATGTAGTGATAGATTCTGTTTGCTGTGACTGAGAAACCAGTTTTAACAGGATGTGTAGTGAGTCAGCGATGGAGAGGAGCTCAGGGCTTTATTCTGTTCTTGTCTTCATTCTTTTTTCCTGAAAAACCTCTCCAGTCTGTGGTAGAAGTTGTACTCACCATCAGAGAATTTCAGAGCTGAGGATGGGAGCAAGGAGAGTGCTCATGAACTGGTGAGGGGTTCTGGAAGCTTCCCGAACATTGGTAATCCAGAGCCTACCAAAAGTCCCAGGGCTGGAGTGGGCCATCTGCGGCACAGGAGGGAAACCTCCGGCACCAAGCAACCATGACAAGTGTGGGTCAGTTGCCTGTTGAGCAGGAGATGAGGCGTGGCTACCCCAAGCGGCTGCTTTGCGAATCTGTAGGATGCCCCCCGTCCTCAGATAGCCCAGCCCTGTGAGGAGCTGCAGGAAGGAGCTGAGCCCACACAGAACCGATTCCCAAGCTCTCTGCTTCCATCCCACCTGGGGCGTGGGAGCCTCTGCCTGCAATAGAAGAGGGGGGCCAGGAACCCCAGGAAAGGACTTTCTCCTCACCTCGGGGCAGGGGTATGGAGATTTGCCTTACTGAACACCAGAGCACCCCCTCCACTTTTTCCTCTTGCCACAGTCTAGCAGCAGAGCCTAGAGCTCTCCGTGGCCTGGGATTGTAGGAGAAAGAAAAATCCTTGCTCTCCTCTGCTTGTTGAAGCTTAGTGACCTCTTCTGGGAACTTGGCAGGGAATGAACCTGCAACTTGGGTGTAGCAGGAGAAGGAGAACCCAGCCTGCAATCATCTTGATGCATGAATCCTAACAGCGGCCACAAACTAAAAGACAAATAGTTGTCTTTTATTTCAGAGAGTTCATTTAGCTTAAAGACGATGCGGCGGGCTTCCTGGTTAACTTTGGAGGGAAAAGAGGCCAATATAGCTTCAGCTCTTGTTGAATAAGCACCCCTCTCTGTGAGTGTGGGAGACCAGAAAGAGAGCTCTTCCCACGGAGATTCTGGAATGATCTTTGGGGCTCCTGGCTCATTCCACCTGGTTAGTCCTGTTGACGGTGTGGAGAGCATCAACCTCAGAGCCAGCTCTCACGGGAGGAAAGTGGAAAGCAGATCTCAGGGCCAAACCCTCCCTGTTTAATGAGAGTGTGTTCACTGTAGATTCTTCAGGACGATTTTCTCCTGAACGCTCTCCTTTTGAGGAAGTCAGTTCATTTAAATGAGGAAAGAAGAGCAAAAGCAGCAAACAGATAATGGCAGCAACTCAGTATAAAGAATGAGGTGATGAGTGAGGTGATAATGAGGAGCTGCCAGCAAAGTTGGCTTCTTTTCCTAGAACCCCTGAACTCTCTGTGTCTGTGGCCAAGTCTTAGTTGATGTCGCTGCCGTTCTTTTCCCATCTGTAAAATGGGGGTGACAGCTACCTGATGGCTGTTATTCAGGTTAACTGGTTAAAATCTGCAACCCGAGTTCCCCCTCAATGGTGAATTTACTGAGTGAATTCTGTGGTGCAAACTCTCAGCCTTCAGTTTTTACTGTCAGAGGCAACAAACTCTTTCAGCAAGCTCACTGCCTCCCTTTCAGGGCCCTCGTAGGGAAAATAACTGTGATCATCTCTTCCTTCTGTTGTACCCTAACCAGCCCTAGACCACAGGGCTGTTGTGACCGTGAATCTCTCTTTCGGTTTCCCCCTGGCCCTGCAGCTCTGGCTGTATTGATCTCACTGAGCCCTGGATTGAATGAGGCATTCTAAGAAAGGGGGACCGGGGAGGGCGAATTCCCAAGATGCCAGGCCTCCCGACAAAGGTCCCTGGGGGGCAGCCGGCACCCCACCTCCCCCCTTGCTCACCACTTCTGTCTCCATATCCTCACAAGTATGGGTTACAGTGCTGATTTCAGAGCCCAGGCCTGCCTCCCCACACACATTGTTCTTGGTTAAAAATTGTGGCTTATCTTCCAGAAGCCACGATTTTTATCTGCTGTCCTACTTGGTAGTTCTTGTTTCTCTGGGGCAGAGTCCCAGGCTCGAGACCCCTAGCAGCAGGGGAGGCATGGGTCAGCCACAAGCTTCTCTCATCGCCAGCTCTGTGCGGTTTCTTCCCATTAACTGCCCCCAAACCTCCAAGCACTCAGGAGTTTAGGGGACTGAAGTGTCTTTTACACTCTCTACTCATGCAACAGAGCTGTGTTTAGCTTTTACGGCTTTTCTAAGGCCACACCACTAGAAAGGGATTAAGAGCCTCATGACAAATGGGTGAGGGTCTCAGAATAAATAGAATATTCATCTTTACCTCTTTCTCCTCCTTTCCCCCTGCTCCCCCCTCTGCTCCCCAGTCACATAGTCAGACTCGAATTGATCATGCCCCCGTCCTCTGGCAGGGGAGATCTCTGATGAGGCAAGTGTTCTGCCTTTCCAGGAAGCCGCCCTGTGAGCCCCATCCGCCTCCCCTGAGACCACGGCAGGGAGCCAGGCGCAAGATGAACCAGCACCCCGCCTGCTGCTTAAGATGCACCAGACCATCCCAGTGAACTCCGAGAGCCCAAAAATGTCTGCGTGCAGCGACTTTGTGGAGCACATCTGGAAGCCCGGGTCCTGCAAAAACTGCTTCTGCCTGCGCACCGACCACCAGCCGGCACCTGGCCGCCCCCAGCCCCGAGCCGGCAGCCTGCCCCCTCCGCCTCGCCTGCCCCCCAGGCCCGAGAGCGGCCGCCCGGAAGATGAAGGCCTGAGCAGCTCGCCCTACTCCAAGCCCACCATTGCTGTGAAGCCCACCATGATGAGCTCCGACGCCTCCGATGGGTGGACAGAGTCTGGCGTGAGTGCCGACATTGCGCAGGTGAGGCTGACTCAGCCCCGTGGTATTTTTGTGGTATTTTTACACTCCTGTTGCTCCTGTTGTAACACCGGTGACTGGCGGGCGGCCAAGGAGGGCTGTCCCAGCAGGACTCCTGCAGGGTGGCTTCCTGTTGGCTCACCCCAAAACTGCTCCTTCCCGACTACCGCCCTCTCTTTTCTCTCTGCCCTCCTTTCTCTCTGTCCCTTTAGGCTGAGAACCATCAATGCAGTCCCCCCAAGTTCATCTGAAGACTGTATCAGGGCACACCAGAATGAAGCTTTTTCTAAAAAGTTAAAAAAAAAAATTTTATTTAATGGATCATTTTAAATATATACAAAAGTAGCAAGAATTGCTTAACGAATCCCATGCATCCACCACCCTGCCACAAGAGCTTGAACAATCATCAACTCATGACCAATCTTGTTCCGTCTCTATCCCTGCCCTGACCCTCCCTTCCCCACCTGGGGTTTTAAAGCAAACCCCACATACTGCATCATGTCAGTACGTCTTTAAAACATCAAGTCTTTATACAGAAATATCATTATCACACTTAAAAATGTGAGCAGTAATTCCATAATGTCATCCAATTACCAGACAGTGTTCATATTTCCAATTTGGAAGCTTGGGTTTTTCCAGCTTTGATCTAGGATTACTAAAGACAATTACATCCTTAGAGATTAGACCATTCTGCTCATCCCCCAGGTGACCCTGACCAAGGTGTAATTATTTAAAGGGCACATGGAGCCTGCTGCCTCTAGACATGTCTTCTGGGAATCTGCATTTCTAGGGCATATTCTAAGAACTTAGCTAGTTTTCCTTAAAATATCATAGTGAGTGGGTCAGGAAGGGTGTGTGAGCGTATGTGAAATCAGAGGTCATTTTTAAATCAAGGGAGGCTTGACTAAGGTGAGCCATCTCCTGGGTCTGCATTCAGCTTCCTGTCCCCTTCAAAGCCGCTCCATTTTGCAGAAGCTGGTTACACCCATTCCCCAGGCCTTTCTCGATACCTTTGACCTTCACAGATGTAAACCAGGGACTCTTTCTGTTCTGAATCATCTTGGAAAGGAGCCAGAGGCCAACCCTGCCTTGAGCCTGCTTTAAAAGTGGGGATAGGGGAGACTAGAGGGGACAGTGATTTCAGTGATGAGAACGACCACCCCACATTGCTGTCTCTAGCTCGACTAGTCCAGCCACTTATGCAGCCTCGGCTGAGGTCACTGCCTGTAACTGGGAGAAAGAGCACAGCTCAGAGCGAAGCAAGGGAGCCGGGACCCAGCTCGGAGACCGGCCCTCACCCTGCTGCCCTCTGACCCCACCACCACCCACCCAAAGTGTTTTTTGTTTTTTTTTGTTTTTTTTTTTGCTGTACGCGGGCCTCTCACAGTTGTGGCCTCTCCCGTAGTGGAGCACAGGCTCCAGACGCACAGGCTCTGCGGCCATGGCTCACGGGCCCAGCCGCTCCGCGGCATGTGGGATCTTCCCGGACTGGGGCACGAACCCGTGTCCCCTGCATCGGCAGGCGGACTCTCAACCACTGCGCCACCAGGGAAGCCCCCCAAAGTGTTTTTTGTTTTTTTTTTTTTTTTTGTTTTTTTTTTGCTGTACGCGGGCCTCTCACAGTTGTGGCCTCTCCCGTAGTGGAGCACAGGCTCCAGACGCACAGGCTCTGCGGCCATGGCTCACGGGCCCAGCCGCTCCGCGGCATGTGGGATCTTCCCAGACCGGGGCACGAACCTGTGTCCCCTGCATCGGCAGGCGGACTCTCAACCACTGCGCCACCAGGGAAGCCCCCCAAAGTGTTTTTAAAAGCTTTATGGCTTTGTTTTCTTTGTGCTGTGACACTGTTATCAAAACACTAATGAACACAAAGCAAAAATTAAACAAAACCCCAAACTCTATTTCGAAGCCCTTGGGAGAACTTATCTCGTCCAGCAGTTTCGAGGGAGAAGGCAAAACGTTATTCTTTGGCATTTTTCCCCCCTACCTCACAGACCTAAGCCAAAAGAATTACAGACAGGGGTGAGGAGTGCAGTGTACGGGAAGCCCAGTGGCTCCACGGGCCCCCAGTGATGACAAGGCTGTGGGGAGGTTAGAGGGTAGGCGTGCTGCCCGCCTGCTTCATGGTGGCTCGGAAGACAGTTTACAGTGTCATGGCCCTGCCCTCTCACTTTCTCTCTCTTCCTTTTTTCTCTGACAAGGTCTAATGTAAGTCTTTTAACCTTGGGGCTGTGTAGGTCATCTGGAGACGAGCACCCGGCAAGCTCCCCCTCCCGAAGCAGGAAGATGTGCCAGTAGTTTACCTGGGCAGCTTCCGAGGCGTCCAGAAGCCTGCTGGGCCCTTGGCCCCGGCAGATGGGGGGCAGCCTCGCTGCCCCCCTGCCTATGCCATGGTTGGCCTGCACAGCCTAGAGCCCCGGGGGGAACGGAGTGTCGCCTTCCACCCAGTGAGCTTCCCCGATGAGAAGCTTGGACGAGAAGATAAACCCACGATTCCCTACCAAGAGCTGACCTCCCCTCAGGAGAGCTTCCGCCAGAAACTGGCTGCCTTTGCTGAGATGACCTCTGGCTGCCACAAGGGCCCCAGGCCCTACCCCTCTGCACAGCCCCTGCGGGAATCCCTGCCCTCGGAGGATGACAGCGATCAAAGGTGCTCGCCCTCAGGGGACAGCGAAGGGGGAGAATACTGCTCCATCCTGGACTGCTGCCCTGGGAGCCCAGGTGGTCAGGACGCCTCACAGGCTGAGGACTCCGGGCGCAGACAGGGCTGCAGGGACTGCTCGCCGGCCTGCTGGGAGCAGGGGATGTGCTCAAAGCCAACCGAGGAGGAGAGGCGGGCTCTGAGCTTCCCCAGGGAGTGCCGCAGCCAGGGCCCGGCAGAGAACCCACCCCGCCTGGGCCCCAAGAAGCAGTCCCTCACCTCAGAGGCCGCCAGCTCCTCGGATGGCCTCTCCTGCGGGAGTGCCAGTAGCCGCGCCAGCAGCCCCTTGGTCCCCCAGCACGAGAGCGATTCCTGCTCCCTCATGAAGGCACCTGGGCCGGGGAAGCAGCAGGACTCTGGCTGCCACGGGGTGGCCTCCAGCAGGTGCCTGGGGCTGACTGGGGAGCCCCAGGCCCCAGCCCACCCCGGGGAGACTGCACAGCCTGAACCCATCTATGCTGAGAGCACCAAGAGGAAGAAGGCTGTTCCAGTGCCTTCCAGGCCACAGGCCAAGGCAGAACAGGCGGCAGCTGCCCAGGGCCAGGGCCAGGGCCAGGTGAGGATGGCTAACGCCTGGGCTCAGAAAACAGCGTCTGGCTGGGGCCAGGACAGGGAAGGCTCAGAGGTGGCCCCCCAGGTGGCGGCCACCATCACAGTCATGGCGGCCCACCCAGAAGAAGACCACCGGACAATCTACCTGAGCAGCCCCGACTCCTCGGTGGGGGTGCAGTGGCCTCGCGGGCCCCTGAGCCAGGCCCCTGAGGCAGGCGAAGGGGAGCCTTCGGCTGGGCAGGGGCTCAGCTCGAGGGAGAGCCGCCATCATGGTGCCAGTGAGAGCACGCCCAAGGGGAGGCCTGCGATCCCTCCCAAGCTGTCCAAGAGTAGCCCCGGAGGGTCCCCGGTGTCCCCATCGGCCTCCCCCCAGCCCAACCTCAGCGAAGGCAACTCGGGTGTCACTGGGCCTCCATCCAGGGGCCCCGCTGACCCTGCTTCCTCCTGCCGGGCCAACGGTGTCCCTGCCAGCGACTCTGCCAGGGGCCCCCCGCCCGCCACTGCCACATCAGCCTCGGACCAGAGGCGGCCCCGGTACCAGACCAGCGCCTGGACCCGCCAGTGCCGGATAGAGGAAGAGGAGGAGGTGGAGCAGGACTTGCTGAGCCAAAGCTGGGGGAGAGGGGTGGACGGTGGCCCCACGGGCCCATGCAGCTCCTCTACCTGGCTCCGCCCCCGCCCGACAGACGGCGCCTCTGGGCCGAAGAGCAAAGCCGGGACCGGGATGAGCAAATCGGCCTCGTTTGCCTTTGAGTTCCCCAAGGACAAAAGTGGGATCGAGGCATTCTCGCCTCCCCCGCCGCCTCCAAAGTCACGGTGAGTACAGGTGTGTGTGTGCGCGCGCGCGACTCCGGGGCTCGTCTGGCAGGACCGAGGCCTCTTCCAGAAACCTTGGTCTTTGCCACCTGTACCGAAGCCATCAGGCCCAGGCTCAGAGCCCTACCTCCAGGCACCAGTGTCGGCCCAAAGGCCCTCGGGCCTTTGTGTAAATTTCTGTGACTTGGTGCTCAGCACACAAACCTACAGGCAGTGCCCTGCTTGGGATTGGCTATTCGGAAGGCATCTTTCCAAGAAGCACTGCCAAGCTGTCGCTCTTTCCTGGTGCCCGTCCTCTTATAATCTGGTACTCTTTTTTCTCTCCATCCCTCTGAAGTGTCTTCAGCAGGCTTTTCCCCCCAAATCCTGAAATTCCCCGTTTATTTGAACATGGAAAAGAAGGCTCCAGGCGGCTATGCTACAGAATCTCAAGAGGCAAAGAGATGGGGAGGCCAAGGAGCAAGGGCTCCTAAATTGTGACCATGATGGCGATTAGGCTTTGGAGCCAAAAGCAGAATAGTAGGAGGTGCTGCACATGGTCTGGAACCCTCAGTGGGTTTTTAAAGAAAAAAATATATATATAGTTTCATGGTAGCATGCTGAAACTCAAAGCTTTCTCCACCGCTTCACTGCTCTCAAAGGCCCGAGTTTAAAGTCCAGTTTAAAGTCCCCCTCAAAGGCCCAAGAAAAATAAATGCCTTTTTTTAAGGTATTGAGTTGTGCATGGAATTCAAATTCTGGGGAGTAAAAATGGCCCTCTATTAGGGCAGAACTGATTCCTATCAGGGAAAGGAACAACCTGCTGTTTTTCAAAAGCTGACAGCCTTTCCGAACAGACTTTTCTTCAGTCGGGTCATCTCTGTTGTTTCTGTTTTAGCTCATGTGCCTCCAGGTTGATGTCAGAAGCGGGGAACTGACCGCAGGGGGAAGCGGCTGTGACACTTGACTTTGAACATCAAAGCATCACGGGCTGTGATGCGTTCTAACATGGGCTTTTTCTGGGACCGCTACTTTATTCTGGTATTGAGTTGGGCACCTGCTATGCGGAGTAGACAGCCATCCTCCAGACCCTAGGGTGACCGCAGACTCTTGGGCTACAGTTTTCACTCCCTAAATGAATGAGGCAGCTCAGAAGAGCTCCCATTTATATGGCACTTACTATGGGCCAGGCAGGGAGCTAAGAGACTTAGACATATTAACTCATTTGATGCTCAGAACAGCTCTAGGAAGTAGGAATTACCATCTACAGATGACGAAACAGAGATAGGGAGAGCTGAGTAACCTGCCAAGGTCACATGTCCATACGTGGCAATCTGCTTCCAAAGTCTGTGCTTCCAAACACCTAGGGCACATCAGCCGGCTTAGGGAGCAGGCAGGGCATGCGAGTAAAACGTGGGCATTGTATCTGTCTGCCTCAGGCCTGGGAAGGTTGGTGGAAATCACTGGCTTTGGAGTCAGAAAATCGAGTTCATGCTGTGCCTGTCTCACCTACAGGTTAAGTGATCTTACGCAAGCCACTCGCTGTGAACGGGCCTCCAAGTTATTGTCCAAAATGGGCTAATAATAACAATACGTTTGCAGCACACTGTTGTTGAAAGGCTCGAGTGAGATGAGCAGAATCCAATGCAGAGATTAGTTATGTAGGCAAAAGCCGCCCCAAGCTGTCGACAGTGGCAGGGACACACACACCCTGTAGGAATGGGCCTGGCCCGATCCCAGGAACACCACCTGAGCCTTGGGGAAGGAACTAAAACTTTCTTGGTGAGAATCATAATGTTTGGAGAAACCCCCGTCACCCACTGTAACAATGTGACTCAGGTAGAATGTTCGTTAGCATCTGGGTTGATTGAGATCATGTTTGGGGGCCAGTTTTTTATGACAAAACCACTGGGTTATATAAAACATAAACCAGGTGGGAATCTCAGAGGTTCTAGGTGCCAGCTCTTAAAAAAAAGTTTTTATTTTCAGAACTCTGGGGAGAAAAAATCTAGGAAATAAAATTAGCGTAAGGGAACACAGAAAAAAGAAAAGAGCATCTGGTACCATTTAAAATAAATCAAACTAGTATATATATATTCATTTGAGGAAGATTTTTCAAGCATTACCAACATTCTCTTTTGAATCATCACATCTCTCCCATGAGGAGATAAGAGGGCAGGCTCAGGACCATAAATTGACTTTTATTTCTGGAACTCGGTACTGTACGTACTCCTCTAATTCCTTAGAGGAGGGTGTCAGGAACCCACAGCCTTCAAACCTAGCCGTGTGATGGCACATCAGAGTATTGATGAGAATGCAGCCCACAGTTGATCCAGTACTGATACCAGCACCACATTGGTGACTATTGCAGGCTGATGTCAGTTTTCCAAGATGGAAAAATGCTGGAAGGTCTTTGAGCGACATCCCAGGTTAACTTAATTTCTTCACATGGGTCATCTGTTCAGTGGGTCCTGTTTCTAAGGATCAAGCTCACCTGTGAACAAATATAACAGCTGTCACGATTTGTATTATGTACACTCACAGCTCTAGAGAAGGGGGCTGCTGCATGCAAGGTAGTGTTACGCTACTAACACTTACTTAAGAAGGTCCACCTGCTTTCTTGGGCCATTATGGAAGAAGAAAGAATCATGCTCCTACGGTCCTGTTTTACAAAACTGACTCACTTGGAGGGAAAAAAAAAAAAAAATAGATGTTGAGCGTGGCTTGGCTTTCCTGTGGTCTTGTTTTGAATGGTTGGCAGTAGCTTATCTGTCTGTTTTGAGATATCATCCTCTGTAAACTCCCACTAGGGTTCCTGAGGAAACTCTTGCTGTAATGCCATGTAGGACGAAGGCTCTCAATACTCATTTAACGCCTGAAAGCCATTTAGAGGTGTTTAAGTATATGCCCACCCCTCCTCCCGGGCAGGTAAGGGTCCTGGGTCCTTCTTTACCTGCTGCTGCCAAGGCAACCTCCTACCTGTACAAGCTCACACCTACTCAGACTGACTGACCCCACTGAGTCTGGGTCACCCCTGCTCCACTTTAGAGCAGAGTTGGAAGGTGAAGGTCAACAAATACTGCTGGTTAGAAAATGAAAACCTGCAGGAAGGAAGTGTGGACTTCTTAGTTTAAATGTCACATTCAAGACTTAAGGCAGTTTAATGAGAGCAACCAGTGCCTGTGGGAGTAATTAAGATGCGAAAAAATCAAATTTATTTCTGCCTTTTATTTCCTTGTGGATGCAAACTGCGTTTTAAATGACTTACGGCTTTTGAGTGGCAAGGTCAGTTGAGGGAAAATCATCTGATTAGTGCTGAACAGGCATTTCACAAAGAACCCCCAAATTAGGCTGGTAGACCTGAACTCACAGGTGGAATTAGAGGACAACAGGTGACTGAGAAATAAGACAGGTTTATAGGGTTTTAGTTTCCAAATGGTCTGGCCCCAGGTGAGACTAATCCAAAGAAAGAAACGTTTCCCCAAGAAAGCGAGGGATGACTTTGTTTTGAAGTTATCACTCGTGCTTATTGTAATTTTAACCCAATAATACTAAGTTCTCCTCCTCCTCTGCAGGGATTCTGGGGGCAGAGACTGAGTCTGCCCTGGATTTTCGTTCATTCCTAATTTCCCTCCCTCCCTCCCTTCCACGTGGCTTCTCAGCAGACAGGTGGTGATGGTGTCAAAGATGGAGGTCTTTTCTGCACACAGAAGTGGCCGCGTTGCTACCCAGAGGAACCAAAACGACTTCATTGTGTGGTCTCTCAATCACATGATCTCTTAGCATGACCTTGAGGATGGGAGTCAGATGAGTGAGATGGGTCATTGTCTCCAGACCCCATATCCAATCTGATGAAACCTCCAAATGCTTTATTCTTGAAGCCCTTTCTACTGTAGTGGATTACAATGGGATGGCAACAATTTACTAAGAAATCCCACACTCTTCATGTACAACAGGTTTTTCTGGGTGGCCTTCTGAAGATCACAGTTTGTATTAGAAAGCACTGTATGTGCTTCAAGAATCTTCTCTGTGTTTAGCCTTTTTGACAAAACTAAGTCAGCTGGAGGTCGAGTCGGTCCAGGGGAGACTGAATACTGGGCATACTTCAGGGGGAGAAATTGCCTTCCACACCCCGCCCCCCCCAACACACACACAAAGTTTGGCAGACAGAACAAAGCACATGTATCAACAATACAAGTTTATATCCTGCTCCATGCCAGAGGGAAAATACTAGTTGGTCTCTTCCCATGAGTTTGTGGGTAGAACCTGACATGGGGCATCTAGTGATGCTGAAGCAGGGAGAAATCAAATTGATTCCTATCTTCCTATTCTGTAATTTTTTAAAAAGTCACTGATTTTCATATATATGAAATATTTATAATATTCCCTCCATTTTTGAGCAGGCATCCATGGTGAAGGTTAGGGATTAGAGATTCTTTATTTTATTCATCAGATATCTACTAATTGCCTACTTTCTGTTACACTTTGTGCAAGGTGCTAAAAAGCCAGTGACTGGGGTTCTGCCCCTTAAGGCCCCTGAGGGTTGAGTTGGTATGAATTAAATCAGCAGATGTGCAAAATGACCACGAAAGGTTCACTCCTGCTTCGATTGCTTTTGATGAGACTGTTTACCATAGCATCTGGATTCTCACCAGATTCCTTGTTCTATTCAGTGAGGCCAAGGTAAGCTCGGCTTGGTGTCCAGGAGTAATGAAAAAATAGTCCCTCCTTTAAGGTCTTTTGACCTGATACAAGATCACACATAGTACAGCATATACATAACCATTTATTTAAAAAAAAAAAAAAAATCCAGATGCTCCTTGAAGGTGAAAAGCATGCTTAACCATCTGTAATTCCAAAATATCCTGTTTGATGCCTGGCACGTGTAGATGCTCAATAAATTTTTATTCAATAGACAGTAGTAGGCAGAGGCCATACCCTGTTTATTTCATTATGGCCAAAAGCACCTAACTTTATGTTTTGCACATGAAGAAATATTGAAAAAGGAACAAGTAGCATCATTAAATACTTGTATCAAAGTATCTTTCTGACACCCAGGTTTCGGATGGCCCCAGTGCTCTTTTCTTGCCTCTGTTTTGGCAGCTAATGCAGTGTCTTGAACTAAACTGGATTCATATTCATATCTCTCTGAAAGCTTGTAAACTCTTGGGAGTACAGGAACCATGTTTTATACATTTTTCTTTGACTTTCCCATAGGATACCCTGGGACATAGTAGGTATTCAATAAAAATTATTGAATAAGGGGGGAAAAAGGCCAGAGGGAACTACAGATCTTGGCCTTATTTTTCACTGGACACCCCATTATAATTCTGTGGCCAGCCTTGCTCAATAGAACATTGTCGCCTTGAGTTAAAGAAACTGAAGTTAATAATTATTAATGCTTCAAGGTGGGCAAACACCATGAGGGCACAATGCATCCTTTCATGGATTAATTACTCTCCAACGATTGTACATTTGCTCTTTTTTTTTTTTTTTTTTTTTAAAGCTGAGCAGGTGTGTGGAGCCCAGCCCTCTCTTGCCACAAGAATGTTCCTTTCAGGCAGTAATCACCTAAGGACTTTTTTTCCCCACCCATGAATTGCAAGGAATTCTAGGGTGTGGTTTAATTTCTCTGAGAATAGATTTTCCATGCTTTCCGAGGTGGGTTGGGAAACACAAGCATGGGCCATATGATCAAGCCCCCTCTGCCCATCAAGTGATCAAAGGCACTTTGTTCCTAGAATAGCCAGCCTACCTTTGAGGTGTGGAACTCACCAACTGGTGAGAAATTTTCTCTATTTGTAGTGCAAGAAATTTGTTGTTTGGCGATCATGAAAAGGCTTGCGTTTCCCTCTATCAGGGTAGATAGACCAACTACAAAGAATCCTCAGCAGCCATTTCTGCAGCTAATACTTTTCAGTTTAAGATGAGAGTCTGCATCTTCTGTGCTAAAATCGCTCATTATTTCTTTCTATTGGCTTTTGGGCAGATCCCTAAAAATGCTGGGTATTAAGGGTGTTCGTGCAGTTCCCATACAGCTCTGTAAAATCCCCTGCTTCCACTTTTGTCTGATGCCCTGGACAGTTTATTCTCTGTACTTTTTTAACAGGCAGACTTATATAAACAAGTGTTCTCCATTTGGGGCAAAGGGGAAGTTCCAGATTAAAGACTACTTTAAAAAAAATCCTTCCCTTTTTACTCAGATATTTTACTCTCCAGTTAATTTTAGTATCTGTCACTATCAAATGATCCCCCTGACTTCCTGTCACTTTGGTTTTTAGCCGTTTCGTGCCCATTTATGCACGTGCTATAAAAATTTTTCCTAGAGTTTAAAACTTGTGTTTTAGGCCCGTAATTGGCGGTGTGTGCACCGTATGCCCCTGAGTTGTAGAAACCCTCCAGAATGGCTCCTGACTTCAGGAGCTCTGTAGACAGTCAAAATGAATGAAAATCCAGCCACCTTGGATAAAAACATGAATGGTTGAGATAAATAGACACATTAATTAGTAATAAGACCTTGAAGATCAGGAAGAAAGGGAAGAAGAGTCCTTGGAATTTTAAAATCAGTCGTAGTGAGGAGGTCACTTAAAATAATCCTTATGAATGTGTGCAGATCAAAAGGAGGGTTTTGTGACTGCATATTCTTGCACCACAAGTTAGGTTGCATCCTCCACACCAGCTGCAATCAGTTGGAGTACTAGTCTGGAGCTCCTCATGGAAAACAGTGAGGCCACGTGCCCACCCTGCAGGAGAGCTTGCCATCATCCATCAGTACTGTCTGCACGTTATACGAGGGGGGAGTGCAGACATGTGTGCCAGCTGCTTGCCAATCCAGCTTCAGGATCTAAAGTTTACCATCGGTGATGCAAAATCATTGGTGGTCAATAACTGTTTCGTATACTAATTTAAAAGTTCATACCTGGGAGGGGTGTGTGGTCTGTCCAGCCCACATGGCCCAAAGCAAAGAGTTTGCAGAAGATGGTCTTCCTCTCTGATTACAGCCTCAATTTCAGACTGTTGTGCCAAAATGTTTGGTTTTCTCTTAATGAGTGACTGTGAATATTCTGTGAAGTTTAATGAGTGATTATGAATATTCCATGCATTTTGGGAACTCTATTTTAGTAAACAACAGTTACCGTTAAGTCTAGTATCCAATATTTAAAGTATTATTTCTCCTTATAGACCTTAAATTTACATTTTTGGTCCTTAAATCTCATTAAACAATGAATTTTCACTTTGCCTCACCCTCTTTGACTTATAGCACTGACTTTCTGTGTCCCAGATTGAGGGGTAAGGGGGTCGGGTTAGGAGGTATGTCAGAATCTTTTGGAGGAATAGTTTGTAATTGGAAATTAAATATTATAATTTAAATGTTGGAAATTGAAAACAAATTATCGTTTCCATAATTAATGTTACATATAATTTTTCCAAGTCTTTGACTGGTGGTAAGTTAGGCCATCTTTTTTTTTTTAATATAAATTTATTTCTTTTATTTATTTCTTTTTGGCTGCGTTGGGTCTTCGTTGCTGTGCATGGGCTTCTCCCTGGTTGCAGCGAGCGGGGGCTACTCTTCATTGCGGTGGCTTCTCTTCTTGCAGAGCACGGGCTCTAGGCGCGTGGGCTCCAGTAGTTGTGACATGCGGGCTCAGTAGCTGTGGCTCGGGGGCTCTAGAGCGCAGGCTCAGTAGTTGTGGTGCACGGGCTTAGTTGCTCCGTGGCGTGTGGGGTCTTCCCGGACCAGGGCTCGAACCCATGCCCCTGCGTTAGCAGGCGGATTCTTAACCACTACGCCACCAAGGAAGCTCAAGGCCATCTTTTTAATAAAAATGTTCAACGTGAGGACAAAACGCATCTCCCTAGGTAAGAAAGTAGAAGAAAACCGAGACAGGAATATTCGCTGATCTGTTACGTTTACTTGGTGACCTCCCTTCAAATCTCTCAAAATGCCTGCTCTATATTTGTGTTCTCTTGAAACAGGGAATTGTCTGTGCAGTAAATCCTAAATCCAGCCCCTTGATCCAGCTTCTTGGCCTACCTTAAATACTGGTCTGCGCTTCCTGTGAAAGCAGGGAAAGCTAATGAAAGACTCTTCCAACAGTGCAGAGTCTGAGACTTTCTTGACGTTGATAGTCATTTAATCACCAAGTATTGAGGACTTGGTGTAAGTGGAGCTAAAACGAATTACCCCGGACAATTAAGTATGAGAACACATTGTGTCCCCTTGGTCTTCATTTCTGAGCCATGCCTTACGGTAACACACACAGACCAATTAGGGGCATACACAGTGAAGATCTTTTTTTTTTTAATTTTTTTTAAAATTTTTGTTTATTTATTTATTTTTGGCTGTGTTGGGTCTTCGTTTCTGTGCGAGGGCTTTCTCTAGTTGCGGCGAGTGGGAGCCACTCTTCATCGCGGTGCACGAGCCTCTCACTATCGCGGCCTCTCTTGTGGAGCACAAGCTCCAGACGCGCAGGCTCAGTAGTTGTGGCTCACGGGCCTAGTTGATCCGTGGCATGTGGGATCTTCCCAGACCAGGGCTCGAACCCGTGTCCCCTGCATTGGCAGGCAGATTCTCAGCCACTGTGCCACCAGGGAAGCCCCAGTGAAGATCTTTACAACATTGCTTACAGTAGCAGGGAGTTGGAGCAAACCCAGGTATTCATATCTACGGAAACAGAAAAGTAAAATGTGTGTGCGATGAAATACTTAATAGCAGTCTTGCTTTGGAGAATGGGAGGTCCAGTGAAAGGATGGCCAGGGAGCCGCGAGAGCTAGCTGGTCAGGAAGCATGCGTTAATTGTCCCAGTCTGCACGGTTTTGTGCTTTCCTAGAGAAGCACTGGGCTGCCTAGTGAAGAGTGAGGTTGTTTGGCGTTACCTAGTGTGATATTTTGATTTATAGTAAGAAATCCACATTTGGTCTTCCTCCCCATTGCTGGCACAGAGCTCCTAAAACCCTTGGAATTTCCTAAGTGCTGAAAGCCATAAAGGTGTCTTTTATTATGTTAATGAGCTGACTTTTGGACCCCACCTAAGGATGCAGCCGGTTGCCAGGGGAACCAATCACGTGATTAGGGTCGGTATTTCAGTCTTACCCCCCACCACCACCTCCAGGGAGGGGAGAGGGACTGGTGGTTGAATCCGTCTCCAGTGGCCGATGATTTAAATTATTTAATCAGTCATGCATACGTAATGTAATGAAGCCTCCATAAAAACCCAAAAGGACAGGCTTCAGAGAGCTTCCAGGTTGGTGAAGCAAGTGGCACATGTTGGCCTGTGGGGCACTGGGAGAGGGCATGGCAGCTCCCTGCCCTTTCCCTATACCTTGCCCGAGGCATCTCTTCCATCTGGCTCTTCCTGAGTGATGTCCTTTTAAGTAAAATGTTTCTCTGCAGCCAATTTGGAACCTCCAACCTGTCTAACCCTAGCCGGCCCTCTGCAACAGAGGGCGGTCTTGTGGGACTGAGCCCTTAACCTGTGGAACCTGATGCTGTCTCTGGGTAGTAGTGTCAGAATTGAGTTGAATGGTAGAACACCCAGCTGGTGTCTGAAAATTGATGGCGTGGGGAGCACACCATCCCATGTTGGAATTGGGTGACCAGAACCCTTACCTGGGGTGGGGAGGGTTCAGCTAAGTCTGTGGACAGGAGATGAAGCTGTTGAGGAGCAGGTAAGAGGGTGCTGACGAACTGACCCAGGAGTAGGAGGGGAACCTTATCCTTATTAGGCAACAGGCTGGACCAGAGTGGAGAGTAGAGAAGTAGATCATCCTAGGAGCTTAGTTACAAATAGCCTGAATCTCCCAAGTCAGGAGGGTAGGAATGAAATCTAACATAAATACATACAGATTTCTTAAGCCCAATAGCTGGGCTCAGAAGCTGGGTCAACAAAGTGGACTTGAAGTATTTGCTGAATCAAGAGAAGGAGGGAAAGATCATTCTGAAAGCGGGGTTGCCAAAATCAGTAGTCTGGAAACAAAGATTCTGGCCAGGCAGAGATCATTGTGGTGGATTGATTCCAACAGGAATAGGTCAGGACTAGAACAGCGGTGATTCCCAGGTTGGTGAGCAACAACTCAGTGCAGTTTTAGTTCAGTCCATCACTGGAGGTCTTCTGTGTGCTAGAGGGTGGGGAGGTGGTGTGAAGGGGGAAGGAATCATGGAAGGTTCTTTTTTTTACAGTGGGGAGGCAGGC
Source organism: Lipotes vexillifer (assembly GCF_000442215.2). Lineage (NCBI taxonomy): Eukaryota > Metazoa > Chordata > Mammalia > Artiodactyla > Lipotidae > Lipotes > Lipotes vexillifer. Next base: position 2,479,374 of record NW_006770402.1, on the reverse strand, counting down.
TAATATAATAAAAGAGGTTCTTCTGTTTCTAAATTTTTGTGTAATGGAGCTAAGCTATCTGGTCATCTGAAGACTACGTCAGCCCCTGAATCTGGGGCTACACTACAGTTTATCAAGCTCTTGAATATGTAGATTCAAACTGAGGTCTGGATGACAGACAAGTCAACTCTTCCTAGTTATTTTAGAATAATGCATGTCCTCAAAGAATCACCCTGATGAACTTTCTTTTTTGGGTCTCTTCAAAGTACCAAGAGAGTGAAATCTCTAGCCCAACCATTTTCTGCTTCTATCCAGGTAGCAGAAAGAATTACTGGGTTTGCTGGAGGCTGCTGAAGTCTTCTCTCTGTCTCTCTGCCCATCCATCCATCCATCCATCCACCCATCTACCCATCCACCCATCTTTCTGTATAACCAGTACCTTCTATGTACCTGGTGCTGTTTTTAGCGCTTTTTAAATATTAACTCATTGAATCTTCCTAACCACTCTCCTTCCCCACAATGAGGTAAGTAGTATTGTTATCTCCATTTTATGGACGGGAAGCTATAGCACAGAGGGGTTAAGCATCTTTTCCAAGGCACCCAGCCAGTAAGCAGTAGAGCAAGGACCCCAAACCCAGGCAGTGGAGCCCCAGTGTTCATGCTCTTAACTACATCAGTGGCCTTCCTGGGTGACTCTGAAATCTGTCTGGGAAGCTATTCAAATGCCTACATTGCTGTTGTTCCCAAAGGCTCCAGAGGGTCCTTCCACGCTATGCTGGCCTGTGGGCAGGGCAGCTGGTGGGAGGGGCCCCTCTGTGGATTGCAGTTGTTCAGTCTTTACTTCCAGTGGTTATTCATCGTCTTCTTTCCCATCTGCCCCTGTGTGAACAGATGTAAGAGCTTCCACCTTGGCTTAACAGGCCAGGAGTTGAAGACTTATTGTTCTCAGGTGATGGGATTGGAGGTGCAAGCATAGTGGACCAGGTGATGGGGTCCAGCCTCTGTGTTCTCCCGTACTCTCTTACTTGCTCTCAACAGCTGGTCTCCCCATACTCAGCCTTAGCTGAAACCTCCCCACGCTTGGTGGTTGCAAACATCTGCCCTTCTCACTCCTGCACCAGAACCTCCTTGGGGAAGGACACAGCCACGCAGACTTGCGGCCACAAATAAGAGACTGATTTTCCAAGACAGGAAAGGTCATTTTTTAAAACGATTTGTGTCTCTCAACGCCAAAGTATATCTGTGTATAGTCAGGGCAAATGGTTCCAAATTTCCATTTGACCAATTTAAGCATTTTTATCCATTTTTATACTAGCTAACTAGTAACCTAAAGATGTGTGTGTAGGTGCAGGCGTGCGTGCGTGCGTACACGGGCGCGCTTACCACTGTCTTTAAAAATAAGCGTGGCTTGGGCTTCCCTGGTGGCGCAGTGGTTGAGAGTCCGCCTGCCGATGCAGGGACACGGGTTCATACCCCGGTCCGGGAAAATCCCACATACCGTGGAGTCGCTGGGCCCATAAGCCATGGCCGCTGAGCCTGCGCGTCCAGAGCCTGTGCTCCGCAACGGGAGAGGCCACAACACTGAGAGGCCCGCGTACCGCAAAAAAAAAAAAAAAAAAAGCATGGCTTTATTTCTATTTTTAAATGGTTTCCACTGAATGCAAAGCACATTCATTTTTGGGTTGAACCAAAGGCGTTTTCAGCTTGAAGAGCCCCAGCAATCACCAGTGCATTAACTGCAAATGCAAATTAACAAGTCTGCAACGTGGGGACCATAAAGGTCATCTGACCCAAAATGAAACTGATTTCCTATCTTTATACATGCTAATAAATCAGCGGGGAAACCTGCCCCAGAGCAGACTGGATCCTTTAGTTCCTTCATTTGGCACTTAGACACTTGCAAAGTAACTCCCACAGCATCTTCACCAAAGAGCACAAAAGATAAAAACAATAAGAACCTTTCTGGCGTAGCTATCTGCCTTTCTCATCCCATCTCTTGAAAAAAAAATTTTTTTAACTGCAAGATTGTGTAAATTCAGGATATTTTGGGACTGTTGTATTTTGTAGATATGAGAAAGGTTCAGCTATTGAGTCCAGCTTTGCTGAGGGCTGTTGTTTACTCAGTGTTCCTGCCTCTTGCAACTTTTGCCCCTTTTGCAAGTTTTGGCTGGGGAAAGTGTAGCTGGGCAAGTGCAATTCTTTTCTTAAAGGAAACATTTATCCTCCTAGATGCCTCCCAGTTATTGAAACAGAGGCAGATAAACTTAATCAAGAAGTATTTAATAATTACTCTGTGTTCCAGCATGTCCTGACTATGACACAGCTCCTCAAACAGTTTATAATTGTGGTGGCAACAAGCCTATTTCACATGAAACAGAGTAATCTAACCAGGATTATAACCAAATGCTCAGTGATGTGAATCAGACTGTTTGGTGTGAGTTCCAGAGGGGAGAGACCAGTCAGAGAAGACTGAGATGGTTTAGGAAGGGTTTTTAGGTGAGTGATCCTGCTGCTAGGTCTTGGGGATGGAAAAGGTTTGAAGGGGAGAGAGAATGTTTTCCTCTGTGCCAAGGTGGGGAAAGGACAGGAATGCAGGGTGCTTTGCGGACAGTGGGAGACTAGCCCCATTAGAGCAAAGTATATATGAGCATAAGTAATAGGTTTTGATTAACCAAAATGGTGATAATTTTTTTCCAAACTAAAAACTAGGCATATGTTCTAATGTACAGACCGTGTGGGGAAATATTTGAAATAGGGAGTGTCAAAGAAAATCCGGGGTGTGTGTTTCTGTCACCATAGAGGACCAGAGCTGATCTAGTATGGCTGCCAAGGTCAAGAATACTTACAAGAGCTCTGTGTAGGGCTCTTCAGGGTTGGTCATCATTATGAGAGTAGAATTTTGGGAAGATTTTGAGTCAAGATGATCTGCCCCAAGGCTGCAGATCTTTTCGGAAGATGTGGCTTGAACCCTGTATATACTTTTTGAAAGGAGGTTGATCAATATTTATCTACCAGGTTGTAGATAAATATGTTTTTGAATTTATTTACTTATTTATTTAGGGCTGCATTGGGTGTTCGTTGCTGTGCGCGGGCTTTTCTCTGGTTGTAGCGAGCAGGGGCTACTCTTCGTTGTGGTACGTGGGCTTCTCATTGTGGTGGCTTCTCTTGTTGCGGAGCACCGTCTCTGTGCATGCGGGCTCAGTAGTTGTGGCGCATGGGCTTAGTTGCTCCGTGGCATGTGGGATCTTCCCGGACCAGGGCTCGAACCCGTGTCCCCTGCATTGGCAGGCGGATTCTTAACCACTGTGCCACCAGGGAAAGGTTGTTGAAGCAGGGACGGTGTCACCTCTACTCACTATTGTATGCACAAGACCTGACACAGTGCCCGGCACGCAGCAGGCAGTCAATATTTATTCGTTGGAATATCTGAGAGTCAGAAGAGACAGGATGGGGGATGCACGGCAGGTCCTACAGGCATAAGATAAATAAAAACGGGGTGCTCTTATTCACCAAGCAAAACCCGTGTTTTAGCTCAAATCATTGAATGATTTTGACTTTAGGATGTGGCCAAATAGTAGAGAATGAATGGGGTGAAACCGAGTGTATTTGAGAGGGTATTTGAATTGCTTCTAATGATGCAGCCCAACAGGACAATTGAAGATTGAAAGCTGCAGGTCACAGAGGCAAAGCCGTCCCTATTTTCCTGTGCTTTTGCAGGAAGTGCATTTTATAGAAAAGTCAGAGAGGAACTGAGGGGAAACGGAGAGCTCTGAGCTGGTGAATTCACAGCAGTCTGACAGGGCACTCTCAGCCACCTCTGAAGCTGGCCCTTCATCCTCAGGGCTGCTCCACGGGACCCCGCGGTCACTGGCACGGCCCATCCCCAGGCTCTGGGGGGCCATGCGGATGATCACAGCACCGCAGGCTGGAGTCCGGGATGGTAAGAGGCTCTCATTCTTTGATTTAGGCATGACTTAATTTATTCGCATCTAAACCAGTCTGTTTTCACTTCTTGGTAATGTAAACAAGGTATATAGAGTTTTCTAACATGTTTGTGCTTTCAGAGCTACCTGCAAGGGCTTCTCCAAAAGGCTAAACTTAGCAGTGAACTTGACCAATCCAAAGACTGGGTGGTGTGATTTTGTACAAGGGTCTGGAGAGCTAGTCTAAAACTGCATGCTGGCATTATGTGACTTTTCATATCTTCTGCTCCAGAAGCAAAAAGTTTTCAACCAAATGGTTGTGAACTAAACCAAAGTCGGCCGTGAGAATGAAAATTTGCCTCTGTCACACTTTAAGTTGTGCTGCCGTATGAGGATTCTAGCAGCCATGTGAAGTTCAAGATACAATATCTGCCCCACACTGGGGTCCAGTATCCGTTAAAAATTTTGGACATTCTGAAAACTCGGGGTATTTTTAGACTCGGCTTTTTTCCTACAAATGAGGAAGTCTGGCAGATGGCTCTTCCGGCTGGATTATTATTATTTTTTGCAGCTTTCTACTAATACAGCATGGAGAAAACTCTGGCAAGGCTTCTTTCTCTAAGGACAATGGGGGGAAAAGCCATTCTGCAAACACCGGGCAGCAGCTGCAGGGCTCAGACCTCTAAGGACGCTGTGCCACTGGCTGTGTATTTCACGCTGCTCTCCTGTGACTGTGTCTAATCAACGTGGGGAGGCAGGGAAGGAAGTCTGAGCAAGAGCAAGTCATTTATCACAGCGCAGAGCAAAGACATCTGTGTGGGCCGGGCTCTCGCCGCAGCTGATAAGAGTGTTATTTGCCACCCAGAGAGGAAAGACTAGAGTATGTGGTTTGGGGCCCACGAAGCCACTTCCTTAATTCACATGACATCAGTTTATCTTATAGATGGTTTGCACTGGTTTTATGAAAGGCAAATCAAACTATCATTAATGAGGGGAAAAGTGCCTTTAAAAAAGAATAAGTATAGTCTTGTTATGCGTTGCTGAGTACATTCGGATTGACCTTGGCCTTGCATCTGACAGAACAATCCATTAGGGCTCAGAAAAGTCACCTTCGGAATATTAAGCCTTTTGCAGGGATTCTTATGAAACCTATTGCACACACAGGCTGGAGATACAAAAACAATGTGGTTGTCAGTCTGCTTTGATGGCCAGCTTCCCCTTTCATTTTCAGATCTGGTGTGTTTTTGTTCATTCAATAATTAAAGTGGCAATTCTCTAAGACAGCAGATCGTACAGGTTTCCAAGGTGGAAGATATTTGATGCAGTTCATATGACAGATTTAAGAGAAGGGGTCACCCCTTTCCTCCTTATTTACATCTAAGCATCCCAACTGCCTATTGGGTTTTAGTTACTGGGCGGGAACCTGGGCTTCTTGAGCTTTTTTGGTAGAGAAACAGTAGTAATATCCCCAGAAGCCATGGAAACATGAAAATTCCACTTGTGGCTTGTACTAAGATTGACCAAAGTCTGCATTTGGAGGCTTCCCACTTCCCTACA
>NW_006770402.1:2471124-2473849 GCF_000442215.2 Lipotes vexillifer | reverse complement strand
CACACACACACACACACACACACACACACACACACACACAGAGAGAGAGAGAGAGAGAGAGAATTTATCCTGCAGCCACAGGAATAATCTGATTTTGTCTGCATTCACTTGGTGGGCTTCAAAGCTATGACTTCTCATAGTGACTGGATGCAGAAAAATTAATGCCCGCAGTCTCAGGGGAGTTGTTAGGACTGAGAAATAACTTTTTCCATCCATGAGGCTATTCTGTGGTGGAACCAATCCTCATAGAGCCTGTCTGTCCCGTGGGGACTGATGGAAATCTCACTGGGTCATCTCTGTGTTCCTTGCCTTTCAGAGGCTCAGCAACAGGTCAACAGGAATGGCCATCCTGGACTCATTCAGGCCCTAGTGATTTTCCTTCCTTCTTTCTAGAAATGAACATTTCTCTGCTCATTTTCAACTTATCAAGTATTTCAAGCATACGATGAAGTTCAAAGAATAATTTACCTCACTTTCATGTGTCCCCCTAAGATTTTTCAAATATTAACATTTTGTTACCTGTTTTGGATTTTTTAAAATAAAATATTGCAGGTACAGTGGAAGACCCCTCTTCATCCAATTTCCATTTCAATTTCCCCCTTGCTACCCAGAGTCATCACTATCTTGAAGTTGATGAAGTTCTTTCCATTTTACCACATATATGTAATATATAAAGAATACATAGCATCATTATGTGTTTTAAAATTGTATATAAATGGTATCACACTTTACATGAGCCTTTTGCAATCTACTTTTAATATTCAGCATTTTAAGAATAATTTTCATACTGGTACCTTAAAATCAAGTTTATTTATTTTTGAATGCTCTGTGGTATTCCATAACAAGACTATACCACAGTGTATCCATTCCTTTATTGATGGACATTGGACTGTTTATGATTTTGTTTTTGCTGTTAGTAACACTGTGAACAGTCTTGTCCATGCATGAGTTTCTCTAGATCTGCACTGTACGGTGCAGTAGCCACTAGTTAAAATGTGGCGAGCCTAAATTGCAATGTGCTGTCAATATAAAATACATACCAGATTTTGAAGACTTAGAATGAAAAAAATATATAAAATATCTCATCAATAATGTTATATTCATTGCATGTTGAAATGACAATGTTTTTATGCATTTTGTGAAATAAAATACATTATTAAAATGAATTTCATCTATAATTTGGCTACTAAAATTTTTTAAATTTTATATATATATACATGTGTAGATATATGACTTGCATTATACTTCTGTTGAATAAGGCTGTTCTATCAATAGATCAGGAGTCAGTAATCCACCACCCACAGGCCAGCCATGTATGTCTATGAATAAAGTATTACTAGAAAACATATCCATTTGTTTACATATAATGGCTGCTTTCCTGCTACAACAGCGGAGTTGATACTTGCAACAGAGACTATATGATCTGTGAGCCTAAGATATTTACCATCTGGCCTTTAAGGAAAAGTTTGTCTATCCCTGTTTAACCTTTTTTTGAACCAGGTTTTTAAAATATATTTTAAAGAAATATATTTAATATTGTGATCCAACACACATACACACACGAAGCAAAAATTCCACAAAACAAAGTTTCACAAATCCTCACTCTATATTTTCATATTTTTTTCTGGTCTGTTATTAAAATAAACTGCTAGTTGGTAAACTGCCTTGACTCATGAAATTGACCTGGCCATTCATTCACTACTAGTCATTTGAAAATCATTGTTCCGCTTGCATCTGGCACCTGCGCATTTTTCTTTCTTTTAATGCTTCACTGTTATACTAAATAATTATGTGTGTGTGTGCATATGTGTATCTGTATATACTCATACATACACACATTTATGTATTTCTTAGTTTCATCTATTTATATACATTTCATCTAGTGTTTTTCTGCACCAGCTCAGCAGCTATGGTGCTGGAATTTCTCCCTTGGCAGCTCTCTGAGCCTGAAAACCAAGAGACTCCAGGGGCCACTTTGAAGAGGGCAGCGTAGTTGGATTGCCATAGATCTGGCTTTTTTCCTAGACTGAGGACTTGTCGTTATTCACAGCTTCATATCTTGGCTTCATCTGCAAAAGCCGTTATTGATGGATTTGATGAGGATAAAAATATTTTATGAAACTTTCTATGATTATATTTTGCCAGAGGGTAAAATAAAGATAATATACTGCCGTAGCACTTCCAAAAGATTTGATATCCCCACGGTGCCTACAGTGACATTGAAATATAAAGAATACCATTAGTTGTAACATTGCCATCACTGTCACACTTAGGTGTAACAGCTTTAAAACGTTTTTTAATCTGGTTCTAAGGGTTGGAGGTGGGGATACAGACATGTTTCTAGGGAGCACGTTTCATGGGAGCGAACTTTCTCTAAACTTTTCTGTTCATGAACAAGGGATTCCAGTGCCTGTGAGGACCAGTACAGGGCTGCGCAATATTGAACACAGAGAATGATCGATACATTCTTGGCTGTAAGGTCATATGCATTAAATGAGGCAGTTCTGATGCCAAATCAATACTGTATTGTGTATTTCCTACAGCAGATATTGAGATATAGATCTGCCGTAGTGGGAGCAGGCATGTAATCAGGAAATATCAGTTCAGACAAATCTGGGTTACCACCAACAGGGAAAGGGCTGGATTGATTGTGGTCTGTCCCGCTGCGTGGGGAAAATGTCAGGTCAGAGTGAATATTCATGTAGTCCTTGGAAAGAGGGAAAGA
>NW_006770402.1:2456642-2471109 GCF_000442215.2 Lipotes vexillifer | reverse complement strand
GGAAAGAGAAATCAATAAGCTAAACCTTCTACTTAATAATGGAACTGTTTTCTCCACGGCGAGTTCTTTTTTCTTGAACTTGGTATTCCTGTCCCTGATGTATCGGTCATGCTATCTTAGAGATGCAATCAAAGATTTCATAGAAAGCCTAAGGGCAGATTCATTCCATAGTTCTGGAATAAGGGTTATGTTAACATGGTTCCATCTAAACATTGCACTAGATGTCTGGTTAAAATTGACCTTAAGTCCAAGGAATAAGCTAGACCCTTAGAAGCTATGTCAAGAGAGTATCAGGCACAGAAGAAATCTCTTGTTTTTGGTCTGAATTTGCAATTCCCTTGTCCTGTGGTCTTGCAAAACCTACCCAATCTCTGTGTATCTCTGTACATTGGCTTGTATGATAATGTTCAATTTTTCTTTGTAGAGATGTTACATAGGATATAGTAGATGGCGTAAATGTTTTGGCAGACGGGGCCAGAATATCAAGGCAGTTCCTCCCAAATCATGATTTTGGTGCTTTTCTAAATTTAATAGACTCACTTCTCCTTAACCATGCTTGAGAAATCTCCTGCCATTCATGTGCGTAAGGTTTCAGAAGAGTCCCTGTTCTCTCTTCCCCAAATCGTTTTTTTAAAACTTACTGGCACTGATCAGGCTTCAGGAGCATAGTAGGTTCATAATCCATCAGCTGGTTTTTGAATAGAAACCAAATTAATTACTTTTATCATTTGTTTCTACATTTTCCAGGCACCTTTTAAAAATGAACAAGAGCAGCTCTGATTTGGAGAGGGTGAGCCAGGGCTCTGCTGAGAGCCTCAGCCCATCCTTCAGGGGCGTCCACGTCAGCTTCACCACGGGCTCCACGGACAGCCTGGCCTCCGACTCCCGGACCTGCAGCGACGGAGGTAACAGACTTGACCTTGATGGAGAGGCTTAGATTCCCTGAGTCTGGAAGGACAGCCTGGGTTAATTGCCGAGATTTGGAAGGGCCGAGCTAGACCTACTGTCTTGGTCCCACTTTCCCTGTGAAGTAGACTCCACCAAGGAGCAGTTGACATTTATTCCCTATTGAATTTATGACAAGGTGCCTCATCCCATATCTCCCTCTCCAGTTACACACAGCGCATCCACATGGCAGCAAGGTGGGAGGAGGCTGAAGTCGGAAGCATATCGAAAGACTCCTGATTCCTTGGGTAATGAGACATCTGTGTATAGGTCTGCATTCCATTTCTGTCCTCAGGATTAGTTTACAGGGGATTGGGTGCATGCCAACCACAAATTCTCCCTCCTCCACCCTCTTTCTCATTTTTTCATGGGCACACACACACACACACACACACACTTGGACACACAGCAGGTGTTTACATAAGTGTGTGTTGAATTAAAGCATGCAGGCTTTATTAGACCACCATCCATCCCACTTTCTGGATTAAGCTCTAAGGCATAATATGTGGCTAAGTCCTGACTGGGTATACAGTCGGCCCTTGGTATTCTCGGGCTCCGAATTTACAGATTCAAAGAACTTCCAACCTCTGTTGGTTAAATCCGCGGATGCAGAACCCGCGGATACAGAGGGCCGACAGTACTCCACCATTTTATATAAGGGACTTGAGCATCCACAGATTTTGGTAGCTGAGGTGATTCCTGGAACCAATTCCCCGTGGATAATGAAGGACAACTGTATTCCTAAAAAAAAGAACTCTTGCTTTCCTGTAGTTGTGATGGGTAGTATTAAAACCTTCACCCTTTAACACTTGTGTGTGTGTGTCCTCTCCTGCATTTCTCATTGACTTGCCCTAGCATGTTAGGTTTGGACGTGTGCTAGCATGACTGTCTTTCTCAGTCCTAAGGAAGTATTTCCTCTCAGTAGGCATTTTTGGAGTAGAGGGTTCCATTGTGAATTTACTGTCACCAACATTTTTCTATCTAAAAGATTAGCACTGCTAAGACAAAAGCATATGTTGTACGTCAGCCTGTGGTGTGTTCTGATGGGAAACTTCTGACAGCTCTGACTTCAAAACAGGAAATATCTTAGCCTTGATTTGGGTGGGACGTGGCAAAAGAGGATTTTCTTTCTCTGCAGATTTTCCTGGGTTTCTGTCTTTTTCCTTTTCCCATTCCATTGTGCAGAAATTCTACAAGGCACCTTATGCCATTGAAGGCTGGGCTGGGCAAGTGAACCATTAGTCCCTGTGCTGGTCAGCCCTGACCTGCTTTCTTGGGATTGTGAGCAATTCTGAGGGATGGGTCTTTTATCCTCCACTTGCCAGCTGGTGTTGGTGAGAACTGGACTCAATTGCCCCAGCACTTTGCTTCTCAGAACCAGCAGATCATGTTGTTTGCTCTCAGGGCTCTTACGGTCTAGCCAGGAAGGTAAGATTAAAATACGTGACATGTGGGTGGATGGGTTAAGCTAGGAAATTGGGCTGCTCAGAACAGGAGTGCTTATGAAAGCTTCCAGAGAGAGAGAAATCAATGAGTGCTGATGTAGGGTTCAGGGAAGGCTTTTTTTTTTTTTTTTCTTTTGGGCCGTGCCTGAGACATGCGGGATCTTAGTTCCCTGACCAAGGATTGAACCCGCGCCCCTGCAGTGGAGGCGTGGAGTCTTAACCACTCCACTGCCAAGCAAGTCCCAGAGAAGGCTTTTTGAGGACATGGGACTTCAGCTCTTGTCTCCAGAGTGGTTAAAATTGAGAAGGTAGAGGGAGGAGGAGGGGTCTTTGCAGGTTAAGGAAACAATTCAAGAGGAGAGAAGGCACAGAGTTAGCGGTGCACATGGGGAAAGGGTCAGACCAGCCCGACGCACTTCATTGGAAGCAAATGAGGGGCAGTGGGACATGAGGTGGTGGGAGGCTGGGGGCTGGATTGTACAAAGCTCTCAAAACCAGTTTGTGGATTTTGGAAATAGGGAGCCACTTGAGGGTTTTCGAATTAAAATGAATATATTTTCTTGTACGCCTGACACTGAAATAACATTGTAAATCAGCTGTACTTCAGTTTTTAAAAAAGAATATATTTTCATGGTTATTCCTTTATCACGAACGAGTTATTCAGTGGAAATGCACCTCGAAATTTAGATTCCTAGATCAACAAAAAGGTATATACCTTCCTACCAGACTCTGGCTTCTCAGAGCAAAGCAGTTGCTATCTGCTGCTCCTACTTAGGCTCTGTACCCAGAACCATGCTTTGAAACTGGCAAGAGACCACAGGCATTCTCTCTCTCTCTTTTTTTCCTTTTCTGTGTCTCTTAAACATTAAGCTGGAGAATATCCAGAACCGCAGGTCATGAAATGTAAGAAACCCTTCATTCAACCGCTCATCATTAGCCAAGACAGCTGGCTTTAATCTATTACTGAACAATTAGCTTTCCGTCCTGTGAATCCTTACTCACTTTTACCTCGTAGCTGAAATATTGACCCACCATGCCTTTTGTTACTATCTGGCATCTAGCGCCAAAGCTGAGAGAGGGAATCCAAATCGGAGAGGTAGAGTTAGTTCAAGAATGTAGCGTCCACCTCTTCAATATTATATATTAAGTCAAAAGAGACCATTCAACTATACATTGATTTTTGTCAGTAAGAATTCAGTAATGAAAACAATGTATTTCGTGGACTTTGTGCGTCTGTGGTATGGGTGGGCCTGGGGGAGTTGAGGACAACGTCATTCCAGGGCATAGCATAGTAGTAGTTTGTGTAAACTTCTTGGAAGCTCATCAGGGTTCATGGTGAAAATTAGTTTTCTACCATTCAGGTTTTGTGGTCCCCCAAAACATAGTTTTAAATTTTATAAGTAAAATAAACATAATTGAAAGCTATAACTTGGCTGCATTTTAAAAACGAGTGTGTCTAAACTTTATGTTGACAAAATATTTTATATCAATGTTAATGTCAGCTCTTTGTGCTTGTATCACATTCCATACTTCTCCAAGCACATCTGTTATCCCATTTGTCCATGTGGGCAGTTCCATTGAACAGTGGGTCAACTGGGTGAAAGGAAAAATCCATCTAAGTAGTTGTCGTGTTTATGCTTGGTTGGGGAGGGACAAACTGCATGCATTAGGACAGATCCATGAACGTTGCCAAGGGGAAGGTCCTCTGTAGTGGATGGATGGATGGGCGTGGGGGGAATGATCAGCAGAAATGGTCACCAGAAGACTCTTGTGCTTTTAAATGGTTACTTTTAAATACGCAGACCTCATAATTGCATTAAGATCATTTTCCCTTTTGATTTAGGATAACATTACAACTCAGTTCCACAGTTAAACAAACATCATAGATGCCAGGTTCCCCTCTTTCCAAAGGAGATGAGTGCTGTGTTGAACTGAAAATATGAGCAGAAGTGGTAGATGAGAGGTCTAAATAACTATACAGTAGTGAATATACTTATAAACTCCCATGAAGCTGTGCACCAAGGCAGTGTTTGTGTTCTGATTTTTTTGTAACTGGCAAACCAGAAACACAGAAAGTTAATTAAATATCTTGACAGTAGTCAGCTTGTGTTTCTCAACAATAATGCCAAGAAGATTTTTGAAATACAGACATTAATTCAATCATGGGTTTGATAGATATTTGTTGAATACAAACTATGGGCTGGATACAGTTTTAGATGCTGAAGATACAGCAGTGAAAAAAAATACCCTGTCCCTTCCTTTCGTGGAGCTCACATTCTAGTGGGGAGAGATGGGCAATGAGGAAGATAAGGGACTAAAGTAGCCAGTGTGTCAGATGGCAGTAAGTGCTGTGGGGAAAAGTCAGCCAGGAAGGGGCCAGGGAAGGGTGGGAGCACCTGTCAAGGGGAGATAGTAAGTCCACAAAGACGTCAGTCAGAATGAGTGACAGCCTGACCCTCACTGAGTCCTTCTCACCCACTCAGGCTGTTACCCGAGACTCTAAGAAGAAATAGTATTTTTAAAAGACACACGCACCCCAGTGTTCACTGCAGCTCTATTTACAATAGCCAGGACATGGAAGCAACCTAAGTGTCCATCGACAGATGAATGGATAAAGAAGATGTGGCACATATATACAATGGAATATTACTCAGCCATGATAAGAAACGAAATTGAGTTATTTGTAGTGAGGTGTATGGACCTAGAGTCTGTCATACAGAGTAAAGTAAGTCAGAAAGAGAAAAACAAATACCATATGCTAACACATATATATATGGAATCTAAAAAAAAAAAAGTTCTGAAGAACTTAAGGGCAGGACAGGAATGCAGACGTAGTGAATGGACTTGAGGACATGGTGGGGGGAGGGTAAGCTGGGACGAAGTGAGAGAGTGGCATGGACATACATACACTACCAAATGTAAAATAGATAGCTAATGGGAAGCAGCCGCATAGCACAGGGAGATCAGCTCCGTGCTTTGTGACCACCTAGAGGGGTGGGATAGGGAGGGTGGGAGGGAGGAGATATGGGGATATATGTATATGTATAGCTGATTCACTTTGTTATAAAGCAGAAACTAACACGCCATTGTAAAGCAATTATACTCCAATAAAGATGTTAAAAAAAAAGAAGAAGAAGAAATAGTATTTTTAAAAGGTGGTCCTGGGAGTTCCCTGGTGGCCTAGTGGTTAGGATTCCAGGCTTTCATTGCCGTGGCCCAGGTTCAATCCCTGGTCAGGGGACTGAGATCCCACAAGCCGCACATCGCAGCCAAAAAAAAAAGAAAAAAGAAAGGTGGTCCTGGAAAAGGCATCTAAAACTCTCTAGCCAAAAATAGTGTGCTTTCTGACAATTAAGCAGGCTTGTTAGAGCACTTGATCCTAAATTGATAGGTTCAGTCTAATATATTACACTGATGTTTTGCTCTAACACAGTATACCCTCCAATTCCCGACGGAGACAGATTGAGTCACCGGTTCTATTCTGGGAGATGTGTTACTGAAGGATGGAGAAGTTATCCTAAAGGAAAAAATATGCATTTTTAAGATTGTCTGTGGCCTGAGCCCTCACAATATCTCTAAAGTGAAGCTTCATTTTAGTTTGAGCTATTCCCTTTAAACTAAATTTTTAAAATATATTATTACTTCAATAAAGTCAATACATGTCTATGATAAAAATCCAAACAATGGAGAAAGATATAAAGTGAAAAGTCAGAGTCTTCAGACTCCCAGCCCCCCCCCCCCCATTTGGAACATTTTTTTCTATATCATCCCAGAAATTCGTATCCATATTTTAAATATCATAAACTTCAGTTCTACACATTTTTGTACTTAATGTATCTCGAAGTCCTTCAAATCAGAACCTCTAGGTCTACCTCATTTTTTTTCATGCTGTATATTTTTTTCATTGTATAAATTGGTTAAACCCTTCTCTTGTCAATGCATGTTTAGGTTACTTTCATTACAAGTCTGCAGGAAGATCCTGTGATGTACACCAAGATAATTTGGTGAGCATATCTGTAAGATTAATTACTAGAAGTAGAATCGATATGTCAAAATGTATATGCATTTTTAAACAGATGTTACCAAATTAACCTCTTAAAATGCTTCTGTCAACAGCATGTGAAAGTGCCTTGAACTAACTTTTAATTTTACTGTTAATTTGGAAGAAAACCCATAATGATTTTGTTACAACAGGGGAAAGATCATGATTCTGGAACCACACGTGGGCTGTAGACACGCAATGTTTTCCAAGAGCCTGTTTTCCAAACTGAGAGTGCTTCTCCTGTTTTGCATGTCAATTGCCTACCCATCTGGATCACTGTTTCTTGGGATGATTAAGTGGTCTGGAGAGACTTCTCACAAATGCCACATTTTCCATCCAATTGTAAAATGCTAATACTATGCTTCCGTTTTCAGACCACGTTTACCTTCTTGAAAAAGCAAGGGTTCCTCTTAAAGGAATGCTATGTGCCTTCCTTTAAAAAAAAAATTAGAGTTTATTCTGACCAGATTTTCCTTTGGAGGAAAAAATTACTCTCTGTGAGGCTAGAACATCCCCTCTGCCACCACTCTTCACGTCTTCTGGGGGTGGGAAGAGGGGTTTTGGCCAAAACCTACCTGTAAGACTGCCACTTCCTGTGTCACCCTGGCCTACACAGATGGCTTTAGTTTTCTCACCTTGAACATGAAGGGATTGAACCAGGCCACAGGGTGTGGGCGAGGTTTTCTCCATCTGCTTTGTTCCCTCTGCCTTGCATTTTGTAGGTGCTCAAGAAATACTGAGTGAATGAATGGATTAATCTATACAGCCATTTCCAGCCAAATCTCTTATCCTTATTTTTAAAAACGATCCACAGAACACTCAGTGTTTCGAAGAAAAGAAAATTCAATTTGCTTTCCTTTACTTTAAGTTGGAGAATCGTCAGACACCAAAGCTGAAGTTTGGAGCTGGGGGACTCTTAGCTGGGACCCTGCCCTTTGTCCCCACATTTGTTCTGGCCCAGCTGCCGTCAGGAGGCAGAGCCGGGCGCCAAGCAAGCCACACGGGCTCATTTATACGGTTCAAAACTGGACTGACCACTTCCGCCTGAAGCCCAGCTCTCATTTTGGCTATAGAGAACAGTGAAAGTACCTATTAAAACCCAGCCAGAAGAGAGGACTCTATAATCAGAAAACCTCACAGTGCTGGGTTTGAACTTTTGGCCTGCATTTCTGCATAGGAGTTAAGCCTTTTTTTTCCCCCACCATTGAAATCCTGATTTCTCTTCTCTGCTTTATAAATATAATGGCACCAAACTAGTATACTTTCCTCTCCATCGTTTTAAGATCCCACCCAGTGCACCATATGTGATGTGTAGTTTTTTCCTAGAAACAGTTTCTCTTTTCTGAAGCACAGGCACTAAGGAGATGCAGAGGTGTTCTGCTCTATAGCCGGCTGCAGGCTTGATATGCAGAATTGGAAATTGGAAGGAAAACTTAGGAAATGGGATTTGTAGCTCTCTGGCCCAATTAGGACTCAAAGTCATTTTAAAAAAACAAACCACTAATTATGTAACTATGATGTAGGCAGACTTCCCAGCAAAGTATTTTCCATTCATATCCTTTTTACACCCTTAATTGTAAGCCAGAATTTGGAAACAGGGTGATCTAACACTGGCATAGAACCGGGATAAGCCGTGTTTGTGAGGAGGTGCCCCATGCAAGAGCCAACAACGCGACAGAACCAGCGGGGGTCTTCTGGGCTGCTCTCTGGTCCCGCAGAAGACAGCTAACTGCTTGTCTCATGCTGGAGAAATCGGTTTCATCGAGAAGGGCTACACGTAAACATCTCCCTCCAAATATTAACAGCCAAGAATATTAACAGCTGAGATGTTATATGGTCCTGGGGTGCCTGGGGGCGATCAGAGTGAATTATGGTCTTTTTGCCTGGTGCGGGTCCACATCTGGAGAATGGTCAGAAGATGGTGTACCTGTTACCCAAGTAGGAGGTTTTTTTTTAATGCAAAAAATCACAATATGTGTATGTAATGCCCAGTTATACAGAGGAAGTGCACATTTCAGATGAGCCTCACTTCACCAAATGAGGTCTGTGTATACAGCAGTCCTTTACAACCTCTGGGGAAGTGCATGGCTAGGAGCCTTCCTATGCAGTGCCGTCCTCTGATTACTGTGTGCTTTAGGCAGTGATTGTTGGGTGAGAAACACCTAACATCTAAGAAATAAAGATGAATGAACCAGTCCACATGCTAATCCCTGAAGCTGCACCTCCTTCTAATACCCAGTACTCCTGCCCCTACTTAGCTAAGTGGTTATGGGATATAGATCTGATCAAAGCCACGCACTCACAGTTCCCACAAGAAAGCGAGAGAACACACACAGGGCAAAGGAGAAAATCACTTCCTTCCAACTGCCTGAACACACACGTTATTTTCTGTGCTAAAGCACAACCTCTTGGTTTTCTTTGGTAATCTAGGGAATGAAAAGTGTTACCGATATATTTTTCTTTTTTTAAGATTCCTGCTATCCTTAAAGATTGAAAAGTTTTCCAGCGGCAGCTTGTGGGAACTAGAGATAGAGGAACAGTGGAAGCAAGATAACCATCTGCCTAGAGGTATTTTATTTCAGGGGCAGCTTTGAGACAAAATGCACATGAGGAGTTGTTGAAAATGGAGAGAATGGCTGAAATTATAGACTATTAGTGCTGGAAGGAGCCTTCGCAGGGATGCAATCCGGTCAGTTTTTGTTTTTGTTTTTTTGCGGTACGCGGGCCTCTCACTGCTGTGGCCTCTCCCGTTGCGGAGCACAGGCTCTGGACGCGCAGGCTCAGCAGCCATGGCTCACGGGCCTAGTCGCCCCACGGCATGTGGGATCCTCCCAGACCAGGGCACGAACCTGTGTCCCTGCATTGGCAGACGGACCCTCAACCACTGCGTCACCAGGGAAGCCCCCCGGTCCGTTTTTAAATGAGGAAATTCAGCCGAGTAAGATTGACAGCTTACATCAGGGTTCATCCCACTGTGCACCCTCAGATCAGATCAGAGGCAGAAAGGGATGTGTTGAAAGCATCAAGGAGAGCTGTAGGGGGAAGCCCAGGAAGACAAACCAAATAAGGGGGTGGGAATAAGCATAAGACTTAAGGAGGGGACTAGCCACGAAACTGATTTGTCAAAAACCTTCCCAGCAGGTTGCACGGGGGACCCAGGAGTCCTGACCATAGGCAGGCTGTCCCTGTCTGGACAGGGAGACTGGAGGCGCTGAGTAAAGCGTTGACCGGGATTCTGATCACGCTCTGCCTGCCCCCTCCCCAACCCTTATCTTCTGCGTGTTGATAATGCATCTCTTTGCACAAACCTGGTTCCCCGCTCCTGTGTTCAACTAGCTGCGTTTACTAACTCTGTCCTCCTGGGGGCTTTGCGCTGGAGCTTGTACTGTGCCCAAGGCCCCTGCTGTCACTTACTGATGCTGGTCAATGGGGCTGAGGCACGGACATCGGCACCTGAGGACATGGTCATCCACCTGGCTTCCTCCTGCCTGTGGAGCACCCCCAAGTAAGGAGGCCCCCGTGTTGATGGGAGAGGCTTGGTGCCAGCCCATTCTGTCCCCCTTTGGCTGGAGAAAGCAGAGAGGGACTCAAGCAGAGACAGCTGTTACCTGTTCAGAAGCAGCCCTGCAAAGGCCATGTGCCTCTGAGTGAAGTGACACAAAACTAACAGACAGTTTGCTTCCTTTGGGGCCTTTCTCCAATTGCCTCCGGCCTTTGTATTTGTTGTGGGTCTTGCATCTTGGTCATCCTGCTAAGGTGGGAGGGGGTCCAGAGAGGCACTATGTGACCTGCCCTTAAGCTACATGCACAGTCAACTAAATGAGGGGTGCACATCATAACTGCCTATTTTCTTGAATCTGAGACCCATGTTTCTTTCACATTTTAACCTTCAGGATAATAGGATGTATTTTATAATGTATGGATACAGTTAATGTTTTGTTTTTTTTTTAATCCCCTTAAAAAGTGTTATTAAAATATTGGGTACATCTTTGAGTCAGTTCTTAGAATGAAAGAAAGGAGTATTATTTTCAGTTGGCCCTTTCTTGTCTCTGATGTCAGTACCTTTTCTTATATATTTTTTACCTGAACTCTTGTTTCATTGTGAACTCTCCATTTCATACATTGATATAAAGAGCAAGTCCAATCTTCACTCTTATCTCACGTCTGTGACATTTCTGAAGGTCCCCATGCTCTTCGGAGGCCTGAGGCAGTGATGGAACTTTCCCCAAATCACATCAATATCCATGTGCACCTCTGGGAACTGTGGGGCCTGGGAACCACTCGCTTTCCCTTGAAATCTGTTTCTTCTTATGAAATCACATTCTCTGCCTTCTGAAATGTCTGTGGGCCTGCACTGTCCCCCAGGCCATCAGGGCGTTTGTCAAAACTCAGAGAATTATACCCTAAAAAGGAGGAATTATACTGTAGCTAAATTGTACCCTCTATAAACCGACATTTTGAAAAAATCCAGCCAAGCCACACATGTTCAAGTTTGTTGGTGCTGTTGCAACATTGTTTGCAAAATGTTAGAAGCAACCTAAGTGTCCATCCACGGGGGACCAGTTAAATAAATTATGGTACTTGCATATGATGATACAGTATGGGATAGCTTTTAAAAAGAATTAGGTAGACCTGAACATCATCTGATGTGGAATATCTCCAAGCCATAGTGGCAAGTGAAGAAAAGGAATACTGCAATCAGTGGGCACCGTTTGCTCTCCTTTGTGTAAATGTGTGTGTGGGGGGGGGTTGTTTGGCAGATGTCCAGAAGGATGTGTGGGAAATTGCCAGCCATGTTTCCTCTGAAGAGAGGGACTGGGTGCTAAGGAACAGGGTAGGAGGAAGACTTCATTGGCATTGTACACCTTTTTTGCATTTTGAATTGTGTTCATTGTGCATATGTTGTCTCTTCAAGAAATAGATAAAAACAAAATAAAATAGATTGCTTTGATGGAAAGAAAAAAAAAGGCCCACGGGACCCTGGAACTGAGTGGCCTGGGCCCCCGGTCTGATGGTTTCTGTTTCTCTTTTTCAGGTCCATCATCTGAGCTGACTCACTCGCCCACCAGCAGCGGGAAGGAGCTCTTCAGCCCTGTCCCCTTCCCTTCGGGCTCCACTGAGGATGTGTCCCCCGGTGGCCCCCTGAAGCCCCCACCTCTCCCCCAGAAGAAACTAGTGAGCCGGGCGGCCTCTTCCCCGGATGGCTTCTTCTGGACCCAAGGCTCCCCCAAGCCAAGAACAGCAGGTCCCAAGCTGAACATCAGCCACTCGGAAACCAACGTCTGTGTCCGTGACGAGTCCCACTTCAGCTGCTCCTCAGACCCCAGCAGCCGCCACCAGCACATCTTCTCTGCTTCTGAGCCTCTGGAGAAAACGTTCAAAGACAATGGCCCCTGGGGCCCAGCGCCAGGGCTGGCGGGCAGCCAAAGCCTGCAGGGCAAAGGGGTCTCCTCGGCCGCGGCCTCCCAGCTGAGCGTGTCCAGCCAGGCCTCGGCGAGCAGCGCCCAGCTGCAGCTCCACAGCCTCCTGAGCAGCATCAGCAGCAAGGAGGGCACCTACACCAAGCTGGGAGGGCTCTACGCCCAGTCCTTGGTCCGCCTCGTGGCCAGGTGTGAGGACCTCTTCATGGGCGGCCAGAAAAAGGGGCTGCACTTCAGCGAGAATAACTGGTCCCTCTTCAAGCTGGCCTGTAACAAGCCCTGCTGCGACTCGGGGGATGCCATTTATTACTGTGCCACCTGCTCCGAGGACCCCGGCAGCACCTACGCTGTGAAAGTAGGTACCAACGTCTCCTCCCATTCCACAGTGCCGCCAGCCGGTCCTGGCTGCGGGGGGCAGCGCTATGGCTGGGGAAGTCATTTCCCCTCAGCCAGCTCCCGGAGGAGGGTAGTTTCCAAAAAATGCTCGGTGATCTCACTCTCTGCCTGGCCCAGGATGTGGTGCGATGTGATTTGTACAATGAACAGAAGGTTCATTCTGTGCTTTCAGGAACGAACCTACACGATCGAGTTGGATTAAGACAGTTGCCTTTTAATGTAATGGGGAATTCATTCACTTATTCAGCAGGTTTCTATTGAATGCCTACTATGAGCCAGGTATTTTGTAAAGATCTGAGTATATAGAGGTGAACATATGGTTCCTGTGGAGCTTATAATCTAATACGGGAGATAGGCAATTAAGGTATAGTTCTTAAAACAGAGACGGAAGGAGAGTTAGACCCAAGCATCATCTTGAACCACAACAGTAATATTATTGATAGAGCAGTCCGTATACAACTAGACTCTTGGATGGGTGTGTTAACTACACGACCTCAAATCCTCACAGGGTAGGTAGGTGTTACAGGTGGGGAATCTGAGGCTCAAAATGATTAAGTAATCTGCCCACAGCTGGCAGGTGGCTAAGATGGATTTGAAGTCTTCTTTGTCTTGTCTCAAAGCCTATGCTACCACCCTGTCAGTTAAGAAAAATGAAGTTCAGTGAAGTTAAGTGACTAGTCCAAAGTAACACAGCTCTTTAATCGTTGGCCCTGGATCAGGGCTGTTGCTAGCACGCCCCATTGCTCTTTTGGGGCACAGCTCTGAATAAGCTGGTGGAGCTGTCTGTATCCATCTGGCCCCTCTGGTGGCCCCTTTTCTCATATTCTTTTGGTGTCCCTTGAGTACCTGGTAGTCTGTGGTCCATCTATAAATGCAGTCTTTTGTGAGGAGTGAGAAGGGAACCCTGAACTCTTTTTTGCCATCACCTGCCCCAAGACATTCTTTTATTTCTAATTAGAAAAAATGCAAACAGTGAACTAACATGAAACGGTCTTGGCGGGGTGGCTTCCTTCTTACCAGTAAGATTTTTTTTAATACTATGATTATTAGCCAAGGAAAATTGCAGTGAATTTTACTGTGAGATTTTTCTTTTAAAAAATTGGTGACACCACCATAAAATATAGATTGGGAGCCCCTGATTTATTTGTTCAAGGGGCTCTGTATAATTATTCGCTGCCTTCTTGCAAAAAAACTAGGCATGAAGGTAGCTATTAGGAGGATCCAGTTCATTGTCAGAAATTAAGGCCCCAAAAGACTAGATAGATTTTTGAACTTCATTGCCTCTTTATATCTGAACTCGGCAGCTACTCTCTTGTTGAGCTACCCTTCCTGGTCACCCCCCCAACCACAATTAAAAGAAAAAGAAACAACCCCAGCGTTTCCCTTCCTATTAGCAGGGTGCTGTATCCAGTAAAGGAAGAGCGAGTAGACCCTCCAGAGAGCTGGACGTGGTCAGCCTGGTCATCGCTGGTGTTCCAGAGCCAGGGGCCTGTATCCATGCAATGAAGGGGATGTAAGTTTGAGCTCCTTGAAAGTCAAGGGAATGGAGGTGCCTTTAGGAAGTTCTTTGCTTCTGCCAACCTAGTGGACCTGAGAAAGGGATCTGTGAATAATGTCTCTGCTTCCACCCTGAACATTTTCTGTGTTCAAGTGCATGTGTTACTCTCCCCCGCCTCCTTGGGCTGGACCTGGGCGGCTCCTTCACTGTCAAGAGACAGCTGACTTCTCCATTTTGAGGAGGAAAGAGCCTGGTGGGACAGGCTTAATCCCTCTTGCCCATGGGGTAGAAAGTGATATGGCCCAGGGGGCCACCAGGTGCAAGATCTGCCGCTGCATCAGAACCTCCGGGCAGAGGGGTTTGGTTTTTATATCCATGATGGTGATGTGCAACTTGGATTCTAGGACCTCCTGTAACAATGTAGAATTAGCCAGTTCTCCGAAGAACAGTGCAGAAAATTCAGCATTTCCAGAGGATGTTAAAAGGCAGCATCGTTCATTGCATTCGAAATCTAAACCATAAGGAAGCCAGCGATAGACCTTGGTCCTCTTAAGGAAGAGAGTCCCCGGGGTCTCCTCTTTGATTTTGCTGGAGCCTTGGCAGCTCAGGGACTATCTCTGTAATGTGTGAAAAGAAAATCTGGAGAAGAGCTTCCAGTATTCAGAGTCTGGGGAACAACAATATCAATTTGCAAATGGGCCTGGCCTGCGGGGGGGGGGGG
>NW_006770402.1:2432751-2456586 GCF_000442215.2 Lipotes vexillifer | reverse complement strand
GGGGGGGGGGGGGGTGGCGGGGCACGGAGCATCCTTCCACACTGCTGTTCCACTTCAGTAGTGCTGATCCTAGATGGAATACAGTCATCTGAATCGGCTGAATCCCCAGGAGTGGGGAGCGGGGCTCCTTCCCGCACCGCCTGGCTGTGGCTGAGCTCGTTTCGTCCGTGCCTGGGAAGCAGGAGCTTCAGTGGCAGGCTCGCACCTGCTCGGGCTGACCCTGGTCCCTCCGTTTGTGGGCTTGGCACCCTGTAGCCGCGAGGAGGTGAAGCCAGCTCATGTAGCCCAGCTCCACGAGTATGAGGAGGGAAAAAAAAGCCTTAGTTGTGTGTGTTTTCGAAGCTGTTTCATGCCTCAGTCAGCCAGAACTCCGGTAATTAGGGACCTGTGCTAAGCGGGCTGGGCCTTTTTTATTTAACAGACGTGACTTAGCCCAGATTTTCAACCACGAATCAGGCCGTGGCACCAAAGTTTAAAGTGACACTTGGCTCAGTGAAACGTTTGAAATTTGAGCTGAACCAGAGGTCTGTGTGAAGGTCTTGAGCCAGAACTCAAGCACAGACTCCCTGAAAATGAACTTGGGGGGTGGTGAGGGGAGATGGGGTGGAAAAGAAGCCGTCCCCTCCCTCCGCCCCCTCCTCTCCCCTCACCTCTAATTTGACACTGTAGAATGATCTTGGCTGCGACCCAGGGCTGCCCCTCTGGATAACACGCGCACTGTCTTTTGTTCGAGGCAGTGAGGAAGCTGCAGGTCTTGCCGGAGGGACCAGCTCACTCATTCTGAAATGCATCCAGGCCACTTGTCATTCACTCTCCTTTTTCATTTACACCTCTGTACGAAGTGCCTGGAGCTCCCGGAGCTCCCGAGGAGAGTGTTTGCTGGGCCCAGGCCTTTGATACCCTGGAGAAAGGGGATCCTTGGAAACACAGCCCAGGCCCCGGCAGCTGAACCCTCTGGGTTTGTACAGCCAGCCAGCTCTGGAATTGCCCAGCACCACCACATGGCTACAGCCGGACCGCAAGGGCAGTCACCATAGCAACCTCTCCGGGTGGGTGCTCACCTGGGCATTGTGTTGAAAGCCACACCTGTGTTGTGTCCTTTAATGCTCCCAGTGGCCCTGTGAAGATGGACACTGCCCCTGAGATACAGAGGAGAAACACACTTGGAGATAAATACCATTGATCTTCAGTATTCGTGGATTCTGCGTTTGTGAATTCGATGCTGAAACTTACTTGTAACCCCACATCAATACTTGGAGGGCTTTGGGGTTCATTACTGAACTGGCACACAGTGGGGGGGGGGGGGGAAATCCGGGTCATCTGACTTGCAAATCTTCAGCTGAGTTGGCACAAGGGGACCCTCCGCCTTCTTGCTTCAGCTCTCATACTGTACACAGGAGGGGGGGGGGGGGGTGGAAATCCGGGTCATCTGACTTGCAAATCTTCAGCTGAGTTGGCACAAGGGGACCCTCCGCCTTCTTGCTTCAGCTCTCATACTGTACACAGGTGTACTTTTTGTGTCTATTTAGTGCCTCATCGTCACACTTTTGTGCTTTTCGCTGGTGATTTCGCTCTTTAAAATGGCCACGCTGAGCGCTGAAGTCCTGTCTCGTGTTCCTAAGGTCAGGAAGGCTGTGATGCACCTTTGAGAGGGTGTTAGATCGGCTTAGTTCAGGCATGAGTTACACTGCTGTTGGCCGTGAGTCAGTGTTAGTGCAAGAATCAAGGGAAAGTTGCCAATGTTTGCAGAGTTTATATTTAAACTAAGGTCCTTTTCACTCCAAAGCCCATACTTTTCACCTCCAGAACACTTCTTAGCTGTATAATCTAGGGCAAATAATTTAACCTCTTGAAGTCTCAGTTTCCTCCTCTGTAGTAGCATCTACCTCATTGAGTTGTTCAATGAGATTTAACGAGACACTACATGACAAAATTCTTTGTAGGCATGGTACAAGAGTTCGGTAGGTATATGTTGTAATTGAGAAGCCCTCACTGGAGGGGATGACATCAGTATCCATGGATGGCACAGCAGACGGGTCCATACACAGGGGTTGGTATTTATATGCAAGACTGTTTTTTGAGGACCCCTCCCAAATTTCCTTTAGTGTAATAGTGTTCCAGAAGATTGCCATTTAAAAATTGAATACAGGGCTTCCCCGGTGGCGCAGTGGTTAAGAATCCGCCTGCCAGTGCAGGGGACATGGGTTCGATCCCTGGCCCGGGAAGGTCCCACATGCTGCGGAGCAACTAAGCCCGTGCGCCACAACTACTGAGCCTGCGCTCTGGAGCCTGTGCTCTGCAACAAGAGAGGCCACAACGATGAGAGGCCCGCGCACCGCAACAAAGAGTAGCCCCTGCTTGCCTCAACTAGAGAGAGCCCATGTGCAGCAATGGGGACCCAACACAGCCAGAAATAAAAACAATATAGCTGGGTGTGCTTGGATAAGAAAGAGCCTGCAGCAGTGCCTTTTAGACATGCATTCTGAAATCACTTTTGTTAGTAATAGGAAGCACTGTCTGGGATAAAATGTACTTTCCTTTTATATCTATTCTACTTCTCTAATAGAGGGATCAATAAATTAATGTGTTCTCTCCCCCCAGCCCTCCAATTATCTTTTAAAAAGTTTTCTCAAGCGGAGCTCTTTTATGCCAGGTTTTATGCTGAGCTTTGTAGAACTGCAATATAAATAAATCTCTTTGAAAAGGTACTTGCAACAGAACTTCTAAAAACGTCACCTGTAAGCATTGTGATGCTCCATAAACACTGCTGTACTCATCTGAGTGCAGCCATGCAGTACCCCAAAGGGTTATTTTTGGATTGTTTGCAGGATGATATTTTATAGATGGAGGCGAAATGCCTTTCTTCTCAGGATTACGCACTGATCCTTACCTTTCTACAAAGTACGGCTGAGGTTGCATCATCTTCTTTTGAGAGGGGCACCCACAGACCATATACCGTCCCTTTCAGTGTAATTAGAGGGAAATTGAGGCCTGACAGGGGGCCGTTGTGTCTGGTTCAAGACTCTTCAGTTGTGTGGCCACCAGATGAGGGTTCCTGTTGCTCAGGATCCTTAGGTGGCAGTCGCTGTCGTTAGTACAAGAAGATGTAAAAGAGGTGGGAAAGACACTGGAAATTCCCCAAAGGAGCTTGAGATCATCCATCTGTTTATTCCCACCTCTGGTTCAGAGGGTGCCTTTGGGCCCTCTGTGTTCCCTATTCTCTGGAGAGCTTTCTGTTTTCTTTCAGCTGCTCTGACTCACCCTTAGAGGAAAAGCTCGTGGCTTCCACTTAGCAGCTCCACTGAAATCAGCCCCACAGGTTGTGCCAGCTGGTAGGCATGGCATATGTACCTGGATCTAGAAACTAGGGCAGCCTAAGAGAATTTGACCAAGTCCTAGAGGTTTAGGGCCTGCATCTGCCCCCGAGATTCCCCAAGAAGGGAAGATCCCAGGGGTCGAACACATCTATTATAAGGTAGCTGCCAATTCAGGTGCGAGGGCTGGGGAGTGAGGCTAACTGCCTGTGTAAGCTCTTATCTGGCTTCCTGAGAATTTGTCCAGCCTACGCTGTAGGCATGGGGACGTCTTCCTACCAAGGGAACTCACTCTTGCTGGGTTGTATGATAATTTTAGGTTTAACTTGTTAAGAAATTGCCAAACTGTATTCCAAAGTGGTGGTACCATTTTACATTCCACCAGCTGTAAATGAGAGTTCCCATTTCTCCACATCCTCATAGACACTTGCTATTATCATTTTATTATAGCCGTTCTGGTGGGCCTCACCTGGTCTCTCATTGTGGTTTTGACTTGCATTTCCCTTATGATTCATGATGTTGAACATCTTTTCATGTGTTTATGGCCAATTATATCTTTCTTTGGTGAAATGCCTGTTGATATCTTTTGCCCACTTTTTGATTGGGTAATTTATCTTATTACTGCGTTGCAAGAATTTTTGGTAAATTCTGGATAGAAATCATTTTACTGGATATGTGTTTTGCAAATATTTCCTCCCACTCTATTACTTGTCTTTGCATTTTCTTAGTATCTTTTGAAGCATACAAGTTTTGAGTTTCAGTAAGGTCAAGTTTGTCCATTTTTTTCTCTTATGGACCATGCTTTTGGTGTGGTATCTGAGAAACCCCTGCTCAACCTAAGCTCTCAAAGATTCTGTCCTGTGTTTTCTTCAAAAGTGTGTATGTTTTGGCTCTCACATCTAAGTCTCTCCATTTTGACCTAGGTCTCTGGGATCCATTTTGAGTTAAATTGTGTGTACAGTGTGAGATATGGGTGTAAGTAAGTTCACCGTTTTGCATGTGGATATGTAAATGTCCCAACACCAGTTGCTGAACAGAATGATGGCTCTGGCTCTTTGACCTCACTGCCCCTTTCCCCCACAGATCTGCAAAACCCCTGAGCCCAAAGCAGCCTCGTACTGCAGCCCTTCCGTGCCCGTGCACTTCAACATCCAGCAGGACTGCGGCCACTTTGTCGCCTCGGTGCCCTCCAGCATGCTCACCTCTCCCGATGCGCCCAAGGACCCCCTGTCTGCCCTGCCTTCACATCCCCCCGCACAGGAGCAGGACTGCGTGGTGGTCATCACCCGAGAGGTGCCCCACCAGACCGCCTCGGACTTTGTGCAAGACTCAGCCACCAGCCACCAGTCTGAGCCCGAGGTTTACGAGCGGCGCGTGTGCTTCCTGCTTCTGCAGCTCTGCAACGGGCTGGAGCACCTGAAGGAGCACGGCATCATCCACCGGGACCTGTGCCTGGAGAACCTGCTGCTGGTGCACTGCGCCCCGCAGGCCTCCCCGGACCCCTCCTCCGCCACCTCCTGGGCCCCTCCCCCCACCATACCCCCTGCCCCTGCCGCTACCCCTTCCTCTTGCCCCTCTGCCGCCCTCCCAGCCGGCGTCACGCCCACCCCTCCGGCTGGCCCCGCCTGTCAGGGAGGGCCCGGTGAGAAGCACTTGCCCCGACTCATCATCAGCAACTTCTTGAAGGCCAAGCAGAAGCCGGGCGGTTCCACCAACCTGCAGCAGAAAAAGAGCCAGGCCCGCCTGGCCCCAGAGATTGTGTCTGCCTCCCAGTACCGCAAGTTCGACGAGTTCCAAACGGGCATCCTCATTTACGAGCTGCTCCACCAGCCCAACCCGTTCGAGGTGCGGGCGCAGCTGCGGGAGCAAGACTACCGGCAGGAGGACCTGCCCCCACTGCCCGCGCTGTCCCTCTACTCGCCGGGCCTGCAGCGGCTCGCGCACCTGCTGCTGCAGGCCGACCCCATCAAGCGCATCCGCATCGGCGAGGCCAAGCGCGTGCTACAGTGCCT
Organism: Lipotes vexillifer; assembly: GCF_000442215.2. NCBI lineage: Eukaryota > Metazoa > Chordata > Mammalia > Artiodactyla > Lipotidae > Lipotes > Lipotes vexillifer. The sequence continues at coordinate 2,451,260 of NW_006770402.1, read as the reverse complement.
TCTGTGGGGACCCCGGCGGGAGCTGGTGGAGCAGCCGGGCACCTCGGAGGAGGCGCTGTGCGCCACGCTCAGCAATTGGATCGACATGAAGCGGGCGCTGATGATGATGAAGTTCGCCGAGAAGGCGGTGGACCGCCGGCGCGGGGTGGAGCTGGAGGACTGGCTCTGCTGCCAGTATCTGGCGTCGGCGGAGCCCGGAGCTCTCTTACAATCGCTGAAGCTCCTGCAGCTTCTGTGAGGCAGCCCCAGTCCCCCGTGCTGCCCCCAGCCCCGCCCTGCCTTGCCTTGGAAACATCTGTGTCGCCTGGAAAATGGTACAAATGACTGTTGTACTTGGATGTAATATATATGTGTGTGTGTGTGTGTGTGTGTGTGTGTAAGATATAAATACAAAAGACTGAGGATGTCACTGCCCACCCTGGTCTGGCCTCTGCTCCCCTAGCCTTGAAGTTTTCCCCTACAGTTGTGTACATTTCTAGCTTATTGCAAGGTCCTGAGGACAGTGTGGCCAGCAGAGTGAAGCCTGGACTCTGGTCTCACTAGCCCGCGCTGTCCCTCTCCTCGCCGGGCCTGCAGCGGCTCGCGCACCTGCTGCTGCAGGCCGACCCCATCAAGCGCATCCGCATCGGCGAGGCCAAGCGCGTGCTACAGTGCCTTCTGTGGGGACCCCGGCGGGAGCTGGTGGAGCAGCCGGGCACCTCGGAGGAGGCGCTGTGCGCCACGCTCAGCAATTGGATCGACATGAAGCGGGCGCTGATGATGATGAAGTTCGCCGAGAAGGCGGTGGACCGCCGGCGCGGGGTGGAGCTGGAGGACTGGCTCTGCTGCCAGTATCTGGCGTCGGCGGAGCCCGGAGCTCTCTTACAATCGCTGAAGCTCCTGCAGCTTCTGTGAGGCAGCCCCAGTCCCCCGTGCTGCCCCCAGCCCCGCCCTGCCTTGCCTTGGAAACATCTGTGTCGCCTGGAAAATGGTACAAATGACTGTTGTACTTGGATGTAATATATATGTGTGTGTGTGTGTGTGTGTGTGTGTGTAAGATATAAATACAAAAGACTGAGGATGTCACTGCCCACCCTGGTCTGGCCTCTGCTCCCCTAGCCTTGAAGTTTTCCCCTACAGTTGTGTACATTTCTAGCTTATTGCAAGGTCCTGAGGACAGTGTGGCCAGCAGAGTGAAGCCTGGACTCTGGTCTCACTACCCCATTATGGGCTCTCTTTACCCTCTTGTCAAGTGGCTATTTAAAAAAAAAACAAAAAACCTCCATTTTTAATTAAAATTTTCGGTTGACTCATGAGTAAAGAAAGCTCTTTTATCCTCAAGTGCCCAAGTGCGTTAATACCTTTGGTGGGTAAAATTGTTTTTAAGCCCCTGAAGCAGTGGCGTCAAGACCACCTGAACTGTCCTCTATCTTACACTTCCCGTAAGATAGAGCAACAGGCCGCAAGGGCCCCAGGCATGCGGAGACCAGTTAATCTTCCCTGCTTCTCTCCCCACCTAACAAGTCTCTTAGGAAGAATTCAGACACAGCTGGTGTGATCCCAGAATTTCAGAATTTAACCCCACTGCTTGAAATCCATTTCGAGTTTGCTAAAGCTGGTTGTCATTTGTATCAGAAGCCTGGCTCAAAGCAGAAGCCACCCCAGATGGTTCAAATGACAAGACCTTAACAGGGGACCACTTACAGAGTTGTGGGCAGGGTTAGGAGAAAAGCAAAGGATGATGAGGCAAAAGCAAGGGCAGGAATGGGGAGGATTCACTCAACCTGTTCCCCACCTGTCATCCCTAGGCCAAGAGCAGTGAGATGCCAGACAGCAAGGGGACCTGGGTGATACCGTCTGCAGGATTGGCCTCCCTGGGCAGGGTCGAGAAGGATGGATGGAGGGCTAGGTGGAAAACAGCCCACTGTTACTGCTGTCCTAGATAAGGACAGGGCAAGAATCGAACTCCAGTGTTCCCACTTTCAGACCACTAGTCCCCCTGCTGTTCTAAGCTCCTTTGGGTTTCCATTTTCAAAAACTCATTCAAAATACTTAAAAAATACTCAAAGAAAATTAGGAAGCAGCAGATCTTTCCTCCTCAAAACTAGACTCACAAGAAGTCGCTAAATACTCATTTGAAGAGAAACAGCCCAAGGCCCTTGTATTTCTACCTAAAGAGTAATCTTCCAACTTGTGAACTAATTTCTCAAACCTTGTTAATAACTGGACAATTTTAAAACAAATGCAAAGATCTTAATGAATGTCCTAGAAATCTAGGAATGTGGCTAGCAACCAGGATGGGGAAATCTCCCAGGTCACCTTCTGCATTTTAATTTCACTCCTTTTACAAGCCTTCCATCCTGGGACTCCAGGTAAACACACCTACACTTCCAAGCATCTGAGGTGAAACCTGGGGCTTTGGGCCACATTTGTCATTTCAACTCTTGCTTGAGCATTGAGGGAAGAAGTGGCTAAAACCAGCTTCCAACTGTGTTTGTACAAGAGAAAGAGTTTTGAACATGGAAATCATAATTCTCCATAGGACCTGTCTGTCTCAGGGGGTATTATTTTGTCAGTTGTTTCTTCCTGGGAATTTTCCAGGCAAACCTTCTTCCTTCGATTTGCTGTCTTTTGCTTTCTTGTTCTTTCTTACTTCAAATAAATAAACAATGGAGAGGGAGGGAACAAATATTCTGCTGGGGAATAAGGCGCTATTTGGAAATAAACGTCTCAAGAGGCACATTTTAAACCTCTGAGTTAATTGCACCTTTTTTATATGCCACCCACTTCAGGAAAAAAAAAAAAAAAACTGAGATGGTAGAAAAGGTTTTAGGAACCAAAATGAACCCAAAATTAAGGTGGAAAGAAAAGGAACTATAGCAATACATTCTAATTGAGAGGAATGATAGCGATCAAACATAAAACTTACTTCTGAGCTGTCCACCAAGCTAGAAAAGTAGAAAACAACTGGTTGCAGAATTCGTGTAATTTTAGGAAACTGTTCATCGGGAGGAACAAACCTTTTCCCGGTGCTTGATTTTGAAGGGACTTTGCCAAGGATTTCCTTGTTTGAAGGCATCGAATAATGTTCCCAATAGCCCATAAGCAAAGTAACATTTTTCTAGATAGGGCAATTTCTTCTGTCCACAGTTGGTGAAATCCAAGTGTGGAGTGTTCAGGCCTCATTTCATCAAGGTAGTTCTGCAGGGCACTGGCCACCCACTCATCCCCATTGGGCCACCTCTTCCGTGAACGGTAAGTCACGTGGCTACAAATACTAGCTTTGGCAAACAGCTTCATTCACACAAAATTCAGGGGCTCGATATAACTTTTTTTGTTACCCCAAAATACACCTGGGATGCATGGCTTTACCTCACAGAAGTTCAAGCACCGAATGGATTAAGTCCAGAAACAAAAGTTTCTTCCACGGACTGAGGTTCAGAAATAAGCAGGGACCTTTATATGATGACAGTCCTGTAACATCTGGCTATTTCATAGTTCTGTTATCTGTGAGTTCATCTCCTTTTTTTCTTGGCTTTAGACCCAACTACTGGTATTTAAATCTCCAGGTTTTTTCCCTCCAACTCTGAGTCAAGTCGCCCCCATATCCTTTCCACATTGTAATTTGGGTTGTTAACGGGCCTTGCCCTTTCTCATGCCAAGATGTGGAATCGTTCTCTTTCCTGTAGGCGTTACGAAGCAGGCATCTAAATTATTATATCCTTGCCAGAAGCAAGATAAGCACTTCAGAGATGATTTATTTATCAAAACACATGGCTCAGATCTAAAAAGACAGGGCTCTGGGGAGCTGTAGTTATCACTGTGTGACACGTCCTGGTTTTCAAAGGCTTGGGGCTGGAAAAAGCTCTTTTGTGATGCACACATGTACACAAAACAGTTATGAAGATTTTGAAGAGGGAAGACACACGTTACTTTAATGACTTCTCTGAAATGTGTTCTTTAAATATACAGCCAATAAAGGAAGCAGCCCTTTCCCACTCTGATGAATGTCTATAAATCTTTGAAGATCTAAGGATAAGCTCATTAAATCTCATTAAAATAGTAGATTCATAACGTAAAATCTGCTTGGCATATTTAATAGAGGGTGAGGTAAATGGAATTTATTTATTAGAAACCAAAACTTAAACCAACTGCTGTCATTGCTAAAAATAAAAGACAAGAATAAAACATCTAGGGTAAGTTCTATGGGACAAAAGTCTTGACAAATTACTCTTTCCTTCTCTTTTCCAATGCTAATTATGTGGTTAATGACAGTCAAGGAAACCTACTCCAGGCAAGAGATGTCTTTGGAGGACCTGTGCCCTGGAAAGGAGGTCATCTTAAGGAAAGGAGACCAAATTAACCCAAACACAATATCATTGATTGAGAGGGAACTGGGGATGGGCCAGAACTTCCATGGTCAGTTTGGAACCTTACTGGATCCTGGGTATTCAGTCTTCTCTGATCTGCATGTTTCCTCCTGGGACTTGACTTCATCCATCCCAACTTTCTGGAGTGGCGGAAGCAAAGCCAAGTTTACTTGGGGTTTTTCTGCATGCCAGCAAACCAACTTGGTATTGGGCTATCCCAGTAGGGCTTGAACATGTACACTTATCACATATTCTGAATGCTGGATTCAAATCTTTCCAGATCTTTTACCAGAAGTGATTACAGCTATTTCCTACAAAAACACTGTCCTGAACACCGGATGTGGTTAGACTACCAAAACATTTATGTATGGTATTAAGACCTAAAGGTCATTCTTCAGGCTCCTGACTTGATGCCCTATCAGAGCTAATCAGGCATGGAGACAGGTTAAGGGAACTGAGCATGGCAACTGAACTCTTCATCTAAGGGTGGAAGAGAAGGCAGGAAATGAGAAGACAAGATTCAGAGACAAACCCCCTGTTTTATCACTTGCCTGGATCCAGCCCTGAGGACTTCCCACAACTTCCAAAAAGGTATTCTTGTGTCTTAGTCCAGTAGGGCTGCTATAACAAAATGCCATAAAGGGTGGCTTATGACAACAGAAATTTATTTCTCATAGTTCTAGAAGCTGGTAAGTCCAGGAGCAAGGTGCCAGCAGATTCAGTTCTGGTAATACCACACTCCCTAGTCCATAGACAGCCATATTTTAACTGTATCGTCACGTGGCAGAAAGGGCAAGGGAGTTCTCTGGGGTCTCTTTTGTAAGACCACTAATGCCATTAATGAAGGCCCCAACCTCATGACTTTATCACCACCCAAAGGCCCCACCACCTAATACCATCACATTGGGAATTGAGTTTCAGTGTATGAATTTTGAGGGGAGAGAGGGGTACACAAACATTCAGTCCACAGCATCACTCTTGTCAAGACCTTCACTGGGATCATATGGACACTATTCTGTTCTCAAAGAGCTCCAGCCATGTGGAAACTATAGAACTCTAGATTGTGTAGATTTCAATTTCCAAGTTTATAGCAGTTTCCTTTAAAAGTTAGAAAGACTTGGGACTTCCCTGGTGGCGCAGTGGTTAAGAATCCGCCTGCCAATGCAGGGGACACAGGTTCCATCCCTGCTCTGGGAAGATCCCGCATGCCACGCAGCAACTAAGTCCGTGTACCACAACTACTGAGCCTGCGCTCTAGAGCCTGCGAGCCACAACTGCTGAGCCCATGTGCTGCATCTACTGAAGCCTGCGCGCTCTAGAGCCTGTGCTCCACAACAAGAGAAGCCCGCTCACCGCAATGAAGAGTAGCCCCTGCTCACCGCAACTAGAGAAAGCCTGCGCACAGCAATGAAGACCCGACACAGCCAAAAATAATAAATAAATATAAATAAATAAATTTATTTTAAAAAATTGTGCCCTTTATTTATGTCCTTTCTTTACTGACCATTCCCCTCACCATGATGATGGAAACAATTTTTGGTTTTCCTAAAGGAGTGACAGAGATCGCCTCTCCCCTACCCCTCAGTCTTATTGGCTTTATTTATTTTGAGAATGTAAAACATAACATGGCAATAAAAGCCCAAACTATTCAAAAAATATATACTCAGAGAAGTATCACCCCCCCATCTCCTGTCGCCATCCCTCCATCGTTTCCACCCTGCTCCCACCCATCCTCACTGATTTCTTCTTTATCCTTCCTGTGTGCCATGAACCAAATGAGCAGCGGCAAATATATTTCTTTTGTCTCACACAAAAGTTAGTAGACTGGAGATGCAAGAGCACTTTGATTTTCTCTCAGCGGTGTGTCAACAGAAGCTTTCTTAAAGCGAGGAGGCAACTTGACCTCTCACTTGATTCAGAGAATTGACAGGGTTTCATTGCCTTCAACCCAGGTATTAAAAACATCATTTGTGGGCTTCCCTGGTGGCACAGTGGTTGAGAGTCCGCCTGCTGATGCAGGGGACACGGGTTCGTGCCCCGGTCCGGGAAGATCCCACATGCCGCCGAGCGGCTGGGCCCGTGAGCCATGGCCGCTGAGCCTGTGCGTCCGGAGCCTGTGCTCCACAACGGGAAAGGCCACAACAGTGAGAGGCCTGCGTACAGAAAACAAAAACAAAAACAAAAACAAAAACATCATTTGTACAGCTTGAAGAGTATTCATCCACCAAAGTTTTAAAGATCCCTTAGTGCTATAGCTCCTCAGTTCTTAGGACAACCCATTTCATTGCCATGGAGAGGTATGGACTGTTTTTCCTCCCAGATAGAAATCCTGAGGTTTGCCCCAAACCGCAGTCAGCATTGACAGCAGACCCCTGAGTTTAATGATGAATTTTATCCTTGACCCTCACTCCTCTCTGGAGTGGCACTGCTGGTTCTTGCACTTGAAACCCAGCACTTCTCTGATAAGTTCTGCATTGAGCCCACACCACCAACTCGACCTGCTGACCATGGCCAGGTCGCAGAGGAAAACATTTCCACAATGATCTTCCAGAAAGAGCGTTCAAGGAGGGAAAAGACTGTGCTACTCTGCGGCTTGGCTTTTCTGTGGCTTTTCCCTGACTGTAGACAGTGCCATGTAAGCAACAAGAACTCCACTAATGGAAATTGTTTATGGAACTTAGAGTTAACTCTTCAACAAAAGGAGCCTGATGCTGTTGGTCTTGGCCGAGTTCAGCATGAGTCATGCGCTGTTTCAAGTACCTGATTGACTATGGACAGAATGAAGGGGCTCGCTGGCTGCTCTGTCCAGTGGAACAACTCCACATGGAAATAGGGACTGGGGGAGAGAAGTGGGGGGGCGGGGTGAGTGTGCGGGCTGTGCTTCCAGCGCAGAAGGTACACAAGGGCACAGAGCAGACAGAGCCTTCTCGGCCAGTGCCGACTATACCCCTGCAGCTAGAGCTGGCAGCCTCCTCCCAGCTATGAATCACACATTTGATTGCAGCCCTCAGCCTGCAGACAGCCCCGAGCCAGCTGCTGGGCCCTGCCTGATCGTTGGGCAGCCCCCTTTGTTTCAACTCTGGAAAGGCAGCAGCCCATCGGAGAAAGCATTGGAATGAAGAAAACCAAGGGCATTGTGACATGGGGATTGATGTCCTTTGGGTAGGATAACCGTTGCTGAACAATGCCCAGTTCACAAGTACTCCTACAAAGGAGCTTTCTCTGGGAGCTCCTCTCTGGGAGCAGTTTGCTGAAGAGTCAGGATTATCACCTTCCAGGGCACAAACCCTGGAAGGTCTGGAACTTCTCCTCTGTGGTACCTCTAACGTTACCATGAAGGGAAAGAAAGGCTGTCGGAGAGAGACACTTAATATCCCTGGAATGATTCTGTTAAGAGCATGTCACAAGCCCTGGGAATGCTACTGCGGGACTCTGTTTGCTGTCAGTGTGTCTGTCTGTAAGTGGACACCCCGATGTTTAGTGAACAGAAACCGGCCATGTAATCCAGGTTCTTTGTCCAGCATTCACTCACACACCCCTATGGTCTGAGCACCGAGAAAGGAATGCCTTCATCTGGGCAATGTTTCATTCGTGAACTCCCCGGGTTGTATAAACAGAAGTTTCTAGTTCGGTGTCTAATGAAAATATTGGAAAACTATGAATGACATAATAATAGTCTCCTTGTTTACCTGATTTCTCTGTTCCAAAAGACTTCAAGTCCTGGTGTTTGAAATATCATTTTACCTCCATAGAACATTTCTCTGTTGTACGTAGGAATCAAAACAGGAAATCTACATTTTAGGAGGATTGGCCGCGTTGGGTCTTTGTTGCTGCGCGTGGGCTTGCTCTAGTTGCGGCGAGCAGGGGCTACTCTTTGTGGCAGTGCGTGGGCTTCTCATTGTGGTGGCTTCTCTTACTGCGGAGCACAGGCTCTAGGTTCGCAGGCTTCAGTAGTTGTGGCATGCAGGCTCAGTAGTTGTGGCACACGGGCTTAGTTGCTCCGTGGCATGTGAGATCTTCCCGGACCAGGGCTTGAACCCGTGTCCCCTGCATTGGCAGGCGGATTCCTAACCACTGCGCCACCAGGGAAGCCCCTCCTGGATCACCCTTGACCAGGTACTCTTGACTCACTCCTCGCTCACTCATGGAGAGGCGGGGCCTGTTTTTTTATCTCACTGTAATAAGAGTGGCGATGGAGTATATTCTTTCTCACTAAGTAGGGCAGTGACCATGTCTGAAACGACCCCAGCCCCTTATATTGTATATAGTGGGTGCTTAATAAATGTGTTGATGGAATTGATCATGATGCACAGTTTACAGTGGATGACTGGGACCACTGCTTAGGAAAAATGGTGCCCCACTCATCATCCACGGCCGTACAGTTGCAAAGCACTTTCACATGTCTTATCTCACACCAGCCCTCCAAGGAGGTACAACTTCCCCAAGGACAGTCCACACAGTGCACCTCAGAGAGAGGAAGTGACCTGCCGGAGAGTCCTTATGGCTGGTGAGTGACAGGACCCAGACTGGAACCACGTCTTCTGTGGTCAACCCATCGGTCTTGCCTCCACATTTCTGAAGAACGACTCACTCCTGTTCACACAGGGACCATCCCCACCGAAAAGCCTCTGTCTTTTACACCTAAGCTGCTTTCTGTTTTTCCATTCCAATAGTGACTACATTGAGCTCCATGACTAATATCAAAAGTTAAATTCGGGGCTTCTCTGGTGGCACAGTGGTTAAGAATCCGCCTGCCAGCAGTGGTTGAGAGTCTGCCTGCCGATGCAGGGGACACGGGTTCGTGCCCCGGTCCGGGAAGATCCCACATGCCGCGGAGCGGCTGGGCCCGTGAGCCATGGCCGCTGAGCCTGCACGTCCGGAGCCTGTGCTCCGCAACGGGAGAGGCCACAACAGTGAGAGGCCCGCATACTGCAAAAAAAAAAAAAAACCCCCCTGCCGATGCAGGGGACACGGGTTCAAGCCCTGGTCCGGGAAGATCCCACATGCCGCAGAGCAACTAAGCCCGTGCGCCACAACTACTCAGCCTGTGCTCTAGAGCCCACGTGCCACAACTACTGAAGCCCGCATGCCTAGAGCCCGTGCTCCGCAGCCAGAGAAGCCACCACAATGAAAAGCCCGCGCAGAAACCCCCACTCACCGCAACTAGAGAAAGCCCACGCGCAGCAACGAAGACCCAACGCAACCAAAAATAAATAAATAAAACAAATTTAAAAGTTAAATTCAAAGGAACATTTTACAATTTCTCTGGCACATCATGCCAACACTATCTGTCCCTCTAAAATGTGTAGGAATGAGGTGGGTAGTAACAGATGCACACAAGTTTTATTAGCACCATTTTCAATTCAATTACCTTATATGCACTCCCAGAGTGATGATGCCCCCCTCCATGGTACCCAGAGAAACACATTCTCTTTCCTCAGACCCTCTGCTCAGCCCTGACCGGTTGCCAAGCTGCCGCCCCTCTGTGCTGAGGCTTCGGGGGGTGAGGGGCCTGTGACGGGCACGTAGGTGATGTCCCAGGCAGGTATTCACATTGAAACTGCTGTGAGTCCACAGTCACTCTTCTGAGGTGTCTCCCTACCTCGGGCTTGTCACCCTGGCGCCCAGCTCCAGGAAGGACAGCTGGACAGAGAGAGCAGTGTGGTTTCTTTGCCAGATGGCTCCAAACACCAAATTCCGTTTTCTGCCCCAAACTGAGGCTCCCTGGGCAGAAAGGAAGCAAGAGTTTTCACACTTCTCAAGCTGCTTATTTTTCACTCTGCATTGGGAGATTTTTCTCCTTAAGGCTGAATCTGAGTGTCATTGAGACGCCAGCTTGGTGGCACATAGGGTTTCTAATGAGGCTGTCCCAATATCCCCAGCACTGGACCTCTGAAATGGGGCTCAGGGCTGAAAGGCTTGATATGCGTCATCTTAGTTACTTGCAACAGAGAATTTCATGTGACTTCCTCTATATGAGGTGCATTTTTCTTCAATGCTTAGCTAAAATGTAGGATGGAGAATCACCTGAATTCATAAGTGTACATAAGTTTACAAATCATTTAAATGTTTATCAGTGATTTTTAAGGAATACTGTTGAGAAAAATTCCCATTATGTAGTGCTCTGTTTGGGTTTCCCAAAATTCGGACCAGTTTTAAGACACAATTCTATTTCCTGGCAATGGCCCAACGGTGCCTTCCCTTTGAGCTGCTTCTCAGTGTGATGTTCTTACAGCAGGAACTCAGTTTTCCAGAATAATTTCTCAGTCTTTCTGGCATAAAGGCTCTATGAACCTAGCCCAGTGTCCCTGACAGCCACACTTGGTGGAGTTCAGACCTATGCCTGGTTTCTGTCCATTTCTGGTCAGAAGGGTCTGTGAGCTCAGTCCTCGGCAGATTATTTCATCAGCCTTAATAAAGGCATGTCAGGGCTCTGGCAGGAAGAGTCTGGTTTCAGAAGCAACTTTCCTTTGAAAGTGCCAGGGTAACCGCTTCTACCCAAACCCATGAGGATCGCATTGCAGGAAGCAAAAACATGATAGCACGGCATCTTGGCAGACAAGCTTCTTTCCTCTCCCCCCGCAAAGCCTTCAGACAAATAGCTCTCTGGGGGAGTGATGTCTACATCAAAAGCTGCTTGTCGCTCAGTGGGCCTCCCAGATGGGAAAGTGTTTGCTTTAGCTGAGAATGACTATATTCTCTGCATCCGGAGTCAGGGGTGACTGCAACGGACTCTTTCTGGCTGTAGCCGGGTGGATTTGTGGGTGCCATGCCTTTCCCCCAGCTCCCATCATCCAGAAAGGGTGGAGAAAGTTAAGACAATACAAGGGCCCTGACAAGAACTGAAAGCCTCCAAAGTGGGCAGAGGCTGCCGCGTGAGCCATAAAGATCATAAAACCTTTTTTAAGCTTCTATCTGAGTTGATAATATCCAGCTCTTGGTAAAATCTGGGATCTTGCAGAATGCTGAAGTTAGATTTTTTTTTTTTTTTAAGAACACCTGAGAGGTACAAACATTTCCACCTCCTATTTAACTCACTCTTGCATCCATAGATCTCCTCAGGAAATTTGTCTGCATTAAAAAAAGTCAATGAGGGAATTCCCTGGAGGCCCAATGATTAGGACTCCATGCTTCCTCTGCAGGGGGCATAGATTCGATCCCTGGTTGGGGAACTAAGATCCCCTGGTTGGAGAACTAAGATCCTATGGGTTTTTTGGCTCGGCCAAAAAAAAAAGTCAATGAAACATGTGACATGCCACAATCCTAGGGTGAGAAGTCATGTTTTCTCTCTGTCAATCACTGAGCTGTAATGCAATCACTGTTGGATGCCCCGAGCCCTAAGTAATGTCCTCAAGTCATTGCTTTTCTGATTGATAGAAATGTGTAGCACTGTTCAGCAACTAAGAGCTATGCTAATCTCAGAAAGTTTCCCTAAGTCGCTTTTACACCCAGGTGAGAACCCCCCACTCACTTGTCCAGCATTCTTGTAAGGAACAGGGTAGCCATATGGGAAAAAAACAGAGATCAATGACATGACCATGTCCTGTGACTTTTATCCATGAGACTCATAGACACAAAGAAAGGATTATGGGCTTAGGATGGGGATAGTCAGGGCTTGAAAAAGTTATGTTCATTTTCTTAGAGCATTCTAAGGGCTGGAATTTGGATAATTTTCACAAAATTGTATAGCACTTACAGTTTGCACACACACACACCTCTTTCAAACACATCGTTTTTAATCAGTAGTTTCTGGGCACCTTGTCTCACCAATTCTTGTTCAAATTCTTCAGGGAAAATGACTTTATCCTTTACATCTTTGACATCCTTCAAAACATGACCCATGAGCCAGCAGCATCTGTATCCCTGGGAATTTGCTAGAAATGTAGAATCTCAGGGTCTACCCAGGACCTACTGAATCTGAAGCTGCATTTTAACAAGATCCCCATGTGATTTGTTTGCACATTAAAGTTTGGGAAGTGCTGCTGTACACCTTTTAGTTCTCTAGATCCCCAAGCTATAAGCAAAATACTCAATTATCATACAAATGCTTTACTTTTTAAAAACTTTATTGAGATATAATTCACATACTATACAATTCACCCATTTATAGTGTACAGTTCAATAGCTTTTAGTAAATTCAGAATTTTGCATCCATCACCACAATCAATTTTAGAACATTTTTATTATTCCATAAAGACACTGCCAACTTAGCCATCCCTTCTCAAGCACCCATTCCTCCCAGGCCTGGACAACTCCGGAGCTACTTTCTGTCTTTATACTTGCAGTTTCTTAAAGCCTGGTTAAAACTACAGCTTTCCTTTTTCCGTCTCTCAAACACGACCTCACTATTAGTAATCACTTATAAATATGTTTATTTTTTATAATCAGTCCATTTAAAATCTTTTGGGGAAAAATTTAGCCCAGGGGTTACCTTAGAAGATAATCTGTGATGTCTTTTCCAGTTTTGTGGTTCTCCAGAGGCTATTTCCCCTTAAATAAACAAATGATGACTGCGTCTGTTTTGTAAGCAGTGAAGGTTTCCGCCCTATCACAGACGTCAGGAACTTTATTACTAAAGCAGGCCCAGCATGGTACCTGGACATTTAGCCTAGGAATTCAGGGATTTATTTTTCCTGTCAAGTTTTAACTGTGATTCTTCATTTAGACAGTCTGGCAGTATGTTGGGGTTTGTCTCCTTGGACAATTGGCTCACTCCAACCGAAAAGGGGACTGAACATGACGCAGCTGAGGACCGTGTACAAAGGACAAGCCATCCTGGCTCACTAGGCGACTCTAATCCGAGGGACACTGATGAGAATTAGAATTAGAATCTGGCTGTTTTGACTGGAGCCCTCCCTGTGGTCCATGGTCCTGGGGTGGCACCTGAGTCATTCTTTTCTGTGCTTTGTAAGTGCTCTGAGGGCCTTGTTTTGGGACAAAATGAGGAGGTATGTGATAAGCTGTTAATAGATACAACTATTCTTTTAACTTATGATTAAAGCTGTTAAAATATATGAATGGTTAGGATCTTCTACTGCCATTATTAGCAATTACGGTCACTAAAGTAGACCCTCTATCCTGCTCTCTTTCTTACCATCATCCCTTTGGAGTATTTATCCTCAGTCTTTGTGTTTAGCTGAAGCACTTCCCCAAGAGGTTAAGGCTTTCTCAAGGTGGCTGAATGGCTTACTGTAGCAGAGACTCTTTGGAATGTTAACATTCATTTTCTCCTGACACTGAGTCCCTCTACACTACCCATTGGTTCTTTCTTCTTTCCTCGTCTCACATGATCTTTCTCTCTCACCCTCTGGCTTTTTCTTGATTTCCACCTTCCATTACTGGGGAGACATCGCCACTTGTTAAAATACTGCCCCGAGAGTTTCCCCCATCCATAAGAATTTCTCAGCTGACCCACCCACCCTGTCTAGGTGGTCAGCCCTCAGGGGACACCATTCATTTCCCTTCTGAGTCTGCCCACCTTCCCAGGCAGAGCTCAGACCCGAAACCCTAACCCAGTAGTTAAAACTCAGAGAGGCATTTCTCCACCTAGTCTCCGCACCTGGTCTCTCCCAGGCGCTCCAAATCCTGCTTTGGGATGACTGAACACTAGTGATTTTTTTTTACTATAATGCCACCACCGTCTAAGTGCTTATGCTCCTGCTGTGTCTTTTGGGGGATGGCAAGACATACAATTAACTCCATTTCAAAAAAGAAGGGAGCTGGAGGGCATCAAAGTCACCACATCATCTGGTTACACAGGACTCAGTGAAGGCCTAAACCTTTAGCTTTCTTTGGAAGTTTCATCTGAATCAGATCTCTTTATGTCCTTTGGGCCAATCTACATTTTTCCATGGCCCCTCCGAGGGCTCTGTTTTCATGTCTGAACTGGAATTTTCCACACCGATTCCTGAAGATGGAGAAGACACACCCCCAGGCAGCCCCCACCCCCGTTTCCGCACGGCCAGCTTTGCCTCCCGGTGTCCTTCCCAGCCTGGCTGAAGGGAAGGGTCCCTTGGCAGCCTCTCTGCACCACATGGGTGCCTGCGACCGAGAAGATGTCCTCTTGTGCCACAAATGACCCCTGTGGAGCAGAAGCCCTGAGGCTCAGCTCGGGATTTCTCTGCTTCCTGGTCCAGGGACACTCAGAGAAAGCTGGGTCTCGCGGCTCTGCACAAAATCTCCCTCCATGTGGACAGGCCAAGGCCTCTGGGAAGGCGTGACCTGCCCGGTTCCCAGGAAAGTGGGCTCCTCGCAGAAAGAGGGGCTGAAGGGGTGACAGTCCGCTCAGGAAGCAGCGCCCTGGGCGCCCCGGCAGTGGGCGAGGCCGGGGCTGCCGCTGAGGTGAGGCCGAAGGAATGCTCTGGAAACACCCTCCCAGTCAGAGCAAGAGGTGAGTCAGAGGGATCCAGATGCCGAGACTTAGAGGCGAGCAAGACTGCACACCGAGCGCCAAGGAAGGGAGGAAGCTGGGCGGCCCTCCTCCCCCGCCAGGTCCCTCGCTCTGCTCTGGGCCCCGGTGTGCGGGCAGGGGACTCAGCACAGGTTTCTTCCACCGAGTCCCACACATCCTTCTCTTGGAACAAACTAAACGTTTGGTCGCTCCTTGGATGGGTTTGCTCTTCTGGGCTCCTTGGGAAGGAGTGGGAGGAAGCCGCTTGCCTCTACCAGCCACCTCCACGGGGAGGGAAGATGCCGTTCTGTTGAGGACAAGGCGAGGCTGTGCCTTGTCCCCCGCACATAGCAGGCCATCAATGACATTCACTCCCTGGGCTGAGAAGTGGGAGGTGTGCTCTTGCACCACTTTCCAGAAGTGTTTCCCATCAAACACTTGCAGGGGCCCATTTTCTCAACAGAACGGACTGGAACTCAAGACAATTAACTCACAGATTCAGAAATGGTACCCATGGGCTCAGCACTTCCAAAGATGGGATCTAGCAGCTGAGAGAGGACGGCAGAGGCCTAATTGTGGCTCCCGGCCTGTGACTTTACAAGTAGTAGTTTTCACAGAGGTGCCACAGGCCTGACTGAGACAGGACCCCGTCTTGAACTTGAGACCTCGGACCAGGGTGAGGCTGGGGGGCCCCGAAGCCTGGAGCTGAAGCAAGTAGGCTGCTTACAGCACCCAGCTGGGGGCCCCCAGTTCTGAAGGGCTCTAAAGTCACCGCTGTGAAGGATGTGAAGGACAGCGCCCAGAGACAGGGAAAGAAGCAGCACATGGCTGGCGAGTTCAGCTGGTTCCCTAGCCCTCCATGCTCACAGCACTCTACATGCTCCATTCTCAGGATCCCTCACCCTCCTGGGAGTGGCCAATTGCACAGTCAGGAAGGGGTGAATGGGGAGCCGTGAACTTGACCTCAATCATGTCCAGCCCTGGGGGTGAGGTGTAGCAGCTCCAGCTGAACTAGCCAGGTAGACAAAGGTTCGCAGGGTACAGCTGGGTCAAGTGACTCATTCACAGAAGGAAGGATATTGAATTCTTCCTAACAATTTCTTGTTCCCACTGTTCTCCCTTACTTATTACCATCTGGCAATATTTTACTATCCTGTACTTACAGGGAGTTTTCGGACAATCTCACCTCTTAGCAACTTTTCTCTTCTTTCCTCCCTCTGCTGTCATTCAGTCTGTCATGTAATCACCATTGGTTTGCTTTGGTTACTGGGTGCCAGGCCCTTTAGCGGGCCTGTAGATAAAAAGTCCCAGCCTGCCAAGGGCTCACTTTCAAACTGGAGAAATAAGCCCGGTTCATCATGAAGACCCCAGTAAGTTCTGTGCTGGTGGCAACAGGAGGAAGAGTTGGGACAAACAGTCAGGGCCCCTGTCAGGGAGATGCGGGGAGGGGAAGGCTTCTCAGAGGCTAGTTAGGAGCACGTTCTGAGCTGGGTCTTGAGAGGTGGAGGATGGTTTTCCCCAAGAAGGAAATGGTGCTCATTCTGGGGAGAAGGAAGGGGTGCACAAAGGCCTGGGATTTGAGAAGCACGTCACGTTTGGTGAGTGATAGCAGCTGAGGGCACCGTGAGCTGGCTGAAGTGACGGGGGACCGGGTGAGTGGGGGCAGGAGGGACTTCCATTTCTTGATTCTCCATCAAGCCTTGAAAGGCTCATACAGTCCCTGAATTGGGAGGAGGCTGTGGGGAGCATGGGGCACCTTCCTCTCATCCCCCCTCACCCTCTCCGCCTCTGGGATAATTTATTCATATATCCCCCTCTTCTGGATCCTGCCTCACTTGTCACAAATCTGGTTTATCCTTGATTTGACTCTTAAGCACCACCTACCCTTCCATTTTTGCCTAGGAAGGGATGGAAAAGCTGAACGAGATTAGCCAGTAAATGAATGAGAAATCAACCACATCAGGAATCCTAGCAAAAGCGCTAAACAAAAGCAGGAAGGATATTTCAAAGGAAAATCCTCACATTGGAAGTAGGGAGACAAAAATAAAAAAGAGAAAGGGAAAAGCAAACTTAGGTCACCTGTGAAAACCATTCAGTTAGCTAATGAAATACAGGATATGACAAAATGAATTACAATAAGCTAGGAAAATAATCACAGCAAACACTTAAATAGCAGTCACTCTATAAGCCCTTTCTTAAGCATGAAACATTTATTAACTCGTTTAAGCCTCACGGAAACCCTATGAGATGAATACTATTATTATCCCCACTTTACAGATGGGGAGACTGAAGCACAGAGAAGTAGAGGAACTGAAGAAGTAAAGAACGGCTACATGCAATGGATAAGAATTAACAGTCTACATATATTATAACAGAAGTTCACAATGAGTAAGTTTACTTAAGGGGTTTGAGAAAATTCTCTGCTCATTCTCTTCCTGTTCTTACCGGGGAAGTTACATTATACAGAGTGTATGCCGGCTTAAGCCTGAAGTATAGTCCTCTCTCAGTATCCTTCGTACCCACGGGGGAATTGGTTCCAGAATGCCCCTCGGATACCAACATCCATGGATGCTCAAGTCCCTTATGTAAAATGATGTAGTATTTGCGTATAACCTACGCACATCCTCCCATATACTTTAAATCATCCCTCCATTACTTATAATACCTAATACAATGTAAATGCTATGTAAATAGTTGCCATGAGATATGAGGCAAATTCAAGTTTTGCTTTTGGGAAATTTCTGGAATTTTTTTGGTAATATTTTCGACCCATGGATGCAGAGCTTGCGGATACAGAGGGCCTATACATCCAGCTTTGGGTGTCTGGGCGGTAAAAGCGAACAGTGGGAAACAATGGTGCCAGGAGGATGGCAGAGACCACAGCACCCGACAGCTCAGCAGGAGTGTGGCTGGGCACCCAGTGCACAAAGCATGCTGCCTAGGAGAGGCAGCAGGTCCCGAACAGAACCCTGGTACCAAACCTGCTGTGGTATCTGGAAGTGATGGTGGGACCTGGCAGTTACTGAAGCATCCAGCAGAGCTATGTCCAAACAGAAGAAATGGGAAAAAGAGAAATAATCTTATTCATGAATAAATGTACGAAAAAACTCCAAAGAATCCCTGAAAAAAAACTGTGGCAAGAGCAATAAATACAAGTGATTACTGAACATGTAACCTCTAATTAAAAAAAAAAAAAAGGGGCTTCCCTGGTGGCGCAGTGGTTGAGAGTCCGCCTGCCGATGCAGGGGACGTGGGCTCGTGCCCCCGTCCGGGAGGATCCCACATGCCGCGGAGCGGCTGGGTCTGTGAGCCGTGGCCACTGAGCCTGCGCGTCTGGAGTCTGTGCTCCGCAACGGGAGAGGCCACAACAGTGAGTAGGTCCGCGTACCACAAAAAAAAAAAAAAAATTCAACTAGCCTTACAGAGAAGTATTTGCATTGCTTTAACTTAGAATTTAGGCAAAATCTGTGTTTTAACAAAAAAAATGTTCATGAATAATTTTCCTGAAATGAAAGAACATATATTAGATTATCACAATATTAACCCAAAGAAGAGTTAGTGTTTAAAAAATCTGTTTATTTAGGAATGTTTGTTGACTTTTGTTTCCTTAAAGTTTTGCTAAATAGTGATGAATCTTTTCTACTTCCTATTGTTTGAATAACATTGGTGTTTCTATGGATAAAATCCAAGACTCAAGAATACAAAAAGAAAGTTCATGGCATTTAGGTCAAGATTTGCTCCTCACCTCTTCCCCGCCCCCCCTGCCCCCC
>NW_006770402.1:2426778-2432741 GCF_000442215.2 Lipotes vexillifer | reverse complement strand
CCCCCCGCCCCCCCGCCGCAATTTTGATTCATTGTGGTAGTGAAGGCATGACCTTGTCTATTAATCTGAATGACATTCTGGTTTCTGAAAGGGCATTCTCCGAATGGCAAATAATAAGATAAAAGCATTTAATCCGTTTAGTCCACATGTGTACCTGGGTCTCTTTATTTTAGAGGCTATGAGGGCAGACAGTACTCAACTAACCCTCAGAGTAATCACCCTGGCTATACCTAATGCAACAAATACTATTCAACTTTAACAAAATAAGAGTTTTATACTGTCTGGCTTGTTCTTAATTCTTCCCTAAGGGCCTATTTGTTTTAGCATCAAATATAAGCTTAAGAGACTCTAAACGTTAGCTAAACAGTCACTCAAGGGATTTAGAGATGATCTCTTTACACGATGGAGGGTTAGCATACGTCTGACATCCCCTGTAGACAGCACATCTTTATACATATCATACACCTCTGATTCCTAATATTGATTATTTGAAAGCCAAATGAAAAACAATATTACTATACCCTCAAAAATTCAACTTCCGGTGTGTAAAAATTTTGGCAAGACAAGTCTTTATCAATTTATACTGAATAAAGCAAAAAAAGAGAATGAAGTTTGTAGTGATTACA
Source organism: Lipotes vexillifer (assembly GCF_000442215.2). Lineage (NCBI taxonomy): Eukaryota > Metazoa > Chordata > Mammalia > Artiodactyla > Lipotidae > Lipotes > Lipotes vexillifer. Next base: position 2,432,115 of record NW_006770402.1, on the reverse strand, counting down.
TGATCAAATAAAAATATGTGTGTATATCTACGTATGTGTGTGCATACATATGTATGTATGCATATGTATGCATATATCTTAAATTTGCATAGCACAAATGAAATGAGGAAGTCAGACCTAGTAGGAGCTCAAGAGGAATCCCAAATTTGTTCCTCTAAGACCCATTCTAATGCTCTTTGCAGTATCCTGTGTTGTACCCAAATGGTGATAGAAACTTGTGGGCAGAGGAGAAAAAAAATACAGGGTAATATTTCTCTGTCTCAGTTGGCTAGTTGGCTAACGATTAAATATTTTTGCATAAGTCGTGAACCATAAGATACATTTTTCTCATGTATTTAGACTTAATAAAATCGTTTTAACAGTTTTAAAGAGACAGCAAGGTTAGAGAAACAGGGAAGGAGAAAGAAATCCATGGTAATAAAGATAAAAGGAATGAGGGGGAATAACTCTGTCTCTCTTTCTCTGTAATGGAGCAAGCGGGGTCACTGCCCATTGCACAACGGAAAGACCAGGTACCGAAGCAATGGTCTTTTTCAGAGAGAGAAAATGCTTTATTGCAGGGCAGTCGAGCAGAGATGCGGGCAATGCTCAGATCTGTCTCCCCAATCAGCTTTTGAGTGGGGTATTTATCATGATCAGGTTTTGAGTGGGGTATTTACCGTGGACGTAGGGAGCGAGATGGGGAGGGGTCTCAGAAATGACTGGTGGGGGGGCTTCCCTGGTGACGCAGTGGTTGAGAGTCCGCCTGCCGACTCAGGGGACACGGGTTCGTGCCCCGGTCAGGGAAGATCCCACGTGCCGCGGAGCGGCTGGGCCCGTGAGCCATGGCCGCTGAGCCTGCGCGTCCGGAGCCTGTGCTCCGCAACGGGAGAGGCCACAACGGTGAGAGGCCCACTTACCACCACCCCCCGCCCAAAATAAGAAATGACTGGTGGGAAGTGTACGTTTCAAGAGTCCTATGCGCAGGTGCGACTGCCTTCATGCCTCTTCTTGGGTCGTGTGTGCAATTTGGGGGGCGAGGGTGTTCCATGTGTTACATGCGGTGGCTTTTCAGCCTGTGACATCCAAAGTTCCCTGTCCTTATTCTAGTCCCTCAATGCTCCCGTGCCATGCCCAATTGAACGCGCGGTTAGCAAGTTGTTTCCACTCCTGCACTTTCCCTGGTACTCTTATTAGAGGCAAGCCTGTGGGGGGTGTCAGTTAATCATTTTGTTTCTACCTAATAATGGGCCTTGTAAGTTACAGGGTATGGTTTCATCTCTCTCTCTCTTTAGAGGAGCTTTTCTCCCCAGAGGTCATAAAACCATAAAAAGAGCTGCAAGATTCCAAAATGTATCCCTATGAAGTTACAAACTGAAGAAGGTTTAGAAACAGGATGGGGAATCAAGCAACAGTGCATCAAGCAACAGTAGGCATCAAGCAACAGTGCATCAAGCAACAGTAGGCTTGTTGGCCAGATGTGGCGGAGCTGGAAAGGTTTTCATGTCACTGTGCACCAGCAGAGGCAAAGTCACTCTCCCAGTTTATTTCCCTATGAGAGGAAATGTATTCTTTAATATTTGACTTATTGCTTTCGCAGGGTAAATGCAAATATGTGTCTACATAAACACATTTAAATGTGTTTAGTTACATTTTCTAAAATTAATTATTTCCATGTTCATGATGCTTGGGTTCATATCAAATTGTTGGGTGGAGAGAGGGCACAGAGGTTGTATACACTCCTTTATTTACAGAGGAGGGAATGGATTTGGATATCACATATAGTTTGCATATGCATGGCTTATGTAACATTGTATTTTTAAATATGAGAGCAGAACTAAGCCTTTAAAAACGATTTAGACTGTCTTGGGGTTTGTTTTTTTGGTTTCCCGGGATTTTGTTTGTTTGTTTGTTTGCTTCTCCTAAGTCCTAACTTTTTGGCAAATGGAATGAAAGTTGTTACCTTGGTTGCAACTTTATTTCCCCATAAATGAGTCAGCTCTTCCGCTAGGCAGACCTCTCGTCCTTGTAAGAAATGCTAATGATAGGGCAACAGCAACCAAATAAAAGGTTAGGTACTGTTGGGGAAAGATTATTACTCATAACTCGGTATACATCCTGTCAGTTATCCCGCCCTGATGCATAGTGCGTGACAGGAAGCTGGGAAGTGATAAAAGACTTACCAGCCCCATCTCCTTGAAGGGGAAGGTGGGGCGTTGAGTGATTGCTCACCAGGTGCCTTGCCACACACACCACAGCACGGGTCTGGGCCCAGTCATCACTAACAGCTGTAGACAGCCTCGGCTCTGTTATAAAGTGTAGGTATCAAAGTGTTTGACATTTGGATCTAAGTAGGTAAGCCAAGAGTATATAGAGTCCAAAATGAATGTCTTGTCCCAAACCAAAATATTAGTTAAGAGGGGAGAATAATCACGTAAACCAAAAGGGTAGCTTTGCTTAGAGAGCACATCTTTTGTCCATGCTTTTTTTCTAGTTTATAAATCGCATGATCTAAACAATGTACCATGGTTGAAAAAACTCTTTTCACATCTCTAAGTGTGGCGATGGACAGTAAGTAACTTAATTTCAGAATAGCAGACCCAGAATTGCAGGTATCCTGGTGGCCTTGACGTCTAAGTTCTCACCGGATGAAGAGACTCCTTCTGTAACAGCCTGGGAATGACCCAGATCCAGTTACTCCTTGAATATTGCCAGTATTATGGGCAAATCATAACCTAACCAGGCACGTCTTTCTACTTTCAAACAGTTCTACTTATTAGAAAGTCCTTATGTGATAGGATGGGCTGGGTTTTGGACCCAGGGACCAACTGCAGCCAGCAGGGATCCTTTCCTGAGTTCTCCACGGAGCTGGCTCTGCAGCGACCCCTTGAGGACAGATCACCTTTGCACTGACCTTGGGCCTTATTTGTGATTCCATCAGCTGTAGCAAGAAGGTGGCTCCTTCAAGTACGTTTGTAAGCAGCAGATATGGAAAAGGAAAAAACAAGAGGAGGACATGAAGAATATGGCAGATGTCTTGGGGGCTCTGACGTGAACAGTCTGGTTATTTGGGAAGTCCCAGAAATATATTGGTTAGGAGGAAGGGAGACAGGAGGTGTTCATGCCCAGAACTGCCCATATGTAGAAGGTGAGCAGAATAAATTCTCTGGGTACCGATGTTAACGGATAGCCAAGCTGGTGAACCATAACAACATTGGTGCCACAGTGATGTAGAATCCCAGTCATTGCTTCCTGTGCAACAGAGGCTAATTAAATTACTCCTCATTTCTGGAACCATGAGGATCCAATGTGTGACCAACTCTCTGAACAGTTGTTTTTTTTAAGTCCCAGATTGATTTTGTCAATGGAAATAATTGACTTCTTTTTTTTTTGCGGTACGCGGGCCTCTCACTGTTGTGGCCTCTCCCGTTGTGGAGCACAGGCTCGGGACGCGCAGGCTCAGCGGCCATAGCTCACGGGCCCAGCCGCTCTGCGGCATGTGGGATCTTCCCGGATCGGGGCATGAAGCCGTGTCCCCTGCATCGGCAGGCGGACCCTCAACCACTGCGCCACCAGGGAAGCCCTGACTTCTATGTTTTCATAGTATAAAACATGCTTTAATATTCAGCAATACGAGCAGCGAGAAACACTGCAGTAAAGTTAAAAGCTGTCACTCAAAGTGACCAGATAATGTTTCATGCAAATCAGGACACTTTTGAAAGCAAAAGGGGGTGTAATAACACCCTCTTATTATGCTGGGACAACAGGCAATAATAGGAACTGCTCTGGGTAATCCGGCCATAGGGTTACCCTACCTAAGGGTGGTCTGTAATTGGTAAGACAGACATGGGCACTGAAATCAGGTGGCAATACTTGTATTTATCCACCAACCTGGAATGCAGCCTGAATACAGCTGGGCCATGTTGAAGCATAATTCTGCCTGCTGATGCCAATCTTCCCCACCAACAATAACAAAGAAAAGGGGGGGGGGAAGCAGACTCTTCCAGAAACCTCAAAGAGTAATATAGATATTTCTTACAGCTTTTCTTTGAAGGAGGGTTCAGTGCTTTACATGGGTGCATCACACACACAGCCAAGCATCCTAAAATCCTTCCTCCCCGTATCCATCGCCCCAGGGTCTCCGCTGCAGCAGCCTCCCTGTCCCTCTCTCCATGCGATTCCTCACTCTCTCTTCCTCCTCATTCTCCCCTCAAATCTGTCCTCTTCCCTCTTGGCCGCTCCTCCCCACTGTTTCACGAGCAGTGAAAGAAAAAGGGAGATTGTGAACATGCATGTGTTAACTTGCTGTGTGTGTTCATCACAACTTTTAGGGTTTCATCACAAAATAATTAAAATTTATGTGAGAGAGCTAGATGACCCCAGTTTGAGACACGCTGGAGAACCGGAACTCAGATGGAGGGAAGAGAAACACGGGGACTGAATCATTGGGCACAGTCAGGGGATGGTGCTTTATTCACACAATGTGAAACTGGCATATCCTGTCTCAGTTTATCTGAGGCATGAAGACAACAGGTGATGTGTTCCAGGTGCTTTGTGAGACTGACTCTCCCATGGAAATGGGAAAGCTTGTCAGATGATTCACCTACACTAAGGGTCTAGGAGGTCGCCTTGTTGGAGATGGAAGGGGTTTGTGGAGATTATATGTATTTGGAGATGGCTATCAGCATGTTACAAGTTCTACCTATGCCTCTTACCTCAAGCAGAGAGGGTGGGCAGGGGGTCTTTGGAGGATCGCTCAGAACACTTGTGCCCTCTACATCTGGATAGACAAAGTGGACCTGGATTTGACTTGTGCCCGAGGAATCTAAGGTCCAGAGCTGCCTGGCCAGCTGTTTTGATGGCAGAGTGAAGTAGATTGCCAGGTTGAGGGTTGGCTGCTCAGTTTTTGGGGGATTGGGGGATGGTTTGTGTTTCCCGTGGGCCTGATCTGGTGAGCCTACGACCAAGAGAAGGAATGAAGATTTGCCTTAGGACCTGTTTGGGTGGCCTTCAGGAAAGCACCAGGCTTCAGGAGAGGAGAAGGTGACGGGCTCTGCTCTTCCCAAAGGCCTGAGAGGGGCGTGAACAGCCACAAAATAAAGTCCATTTGCCCAGGTCAAAGGCACTTCAGTGGGAGCTTCCCAGGGTTGCAGAGATCAGGGACTGGCGAACTAAGGCCCGCAGGCCGCTGCCTGTTTTGTGTAGGTTTATGGAACACAGCACACCCATTCTTTGACATGTTGTCTATGGCATTATAATGGCAGAGTTGAGTTGCAACAGAGACCGTAGGGCCTGCAAAGCCTCATACATTTACTACCCGGCCTTTTACAGAACATGTTTGCTGACCGCTGGGAAAGA
>NW_006770402.1:2414748-2426557 GCF_000442215.2 Lipotes vexillifer | reverse complement strand
AAAGAGTCTCAGAAACTCTCAGAAGTGCCTCAGGAGAGAAAGAGTGGACTCAGAGAGCATGAAACCACCTTAAAACATTACCATTCAGGGCTTCCCTGGTGGTGCAGTGGTTGAGAGCCCCCCTGCCAGTGCGGGGGACACGGGTTCGGGCCCTGGCTCGGGGGGATTCCCACATGCCGGGGAGCAACTGGGTCCGTGCACCACGGCTGCTGGGCCTGCGCTCTGGAGCCCGTGAGCCACGGCTACTGAATCCACGAGCCACAGCTGCTGAGGCCCGCACGCCTAGAGCTCGTGCTCTACGGGAGGCGCCACCGCAGTGAGGGGCCCGCGCACCTCGACAGAGGGTGGGCCCTGCTTGCCGCGGCTGGAGGGAGCCCGCGCACGGCGGCGGGGACCCAACGCAGCCAAAAATAATAAATAAATTTATAAAAACATTACCATTCAAGTAAAAACTCTCCATCGCCTTTTACTTCTTGCTCTCCCTGCGTCAACCTAATCAAGTCTAAACAATTCTGATCATCAGTTCCAACAGGGGATGGGGTGAGTTCCACACCAACAGGCAATTCTCCATTGCCAGCTGCGTGTCCTACCATTCAACTCAGTTCCGACACTATCCACCCGGAGACAGTGTCAGATCCCACAGGCTGAGGGCTCAGTCCTACAAGACTGCCGCCCCACCTCCCCCAAATGCCAGCAGCAAGTCCGGTTTGTTCCCTGTGCTTCTGGTCCACCGGCTGTAGATCTGAGGTTGCAACAATCCCTTCCTTGGGTTCAATTAATTTGCTAGAACGGCTCGCAAAACACAGAGGAATATTTTACTTACTAGATTACCTGTTTCTTATAAAAGGATTTAACTCAGGAACAGCCAGATGGAAGAGATGCACGGGGCCAGGTATAAAGAAAGGGCTCAGAGCGTCCATGTCCTCTCCAGTTGCATCATTCTCCCAAAATTTCCATGTGTTCAGCAACGCTGAAGCTGTCTGAACCCCATCCTTTTGGGGTTTTATGGAAGCTTCATGACGTAGGCATGGTTGATTAAGTCACTGGCCTTTGACAATTGACTCCATCTCTAGCCCCTCTCCCCTTTTTGGGGTAGGGAAAATGGGGGGGCCAATCCTCGAACCACATGGTTGGTTCCCTGGCAACCAGTCCCCATCCTTAGATGCACCCAAAAGTTATGTGATCAATGTTACAAAAGACACATTTGTCGGGACTTCCCTGGTGGCGCAGTGGTTAAGAGTCCACGTGCCAATGCAGGGGACACGGATTCAATCCCTGGTCCGGGGAGATCCCACATGCCGCAGAGCAACTAAGCCTGTGAGCCACAACTACTGAGCCCACATGCCACAACTACAGAAGCCTGCGCACCTAGAGCCTGTGCTCCACCACAAAGAGAAGCCACCGCAATGAGAAGCCTGTACACCGCAACGAAGAGTAGCCCCCCTCACTGCAATTAGAGAAAGCTCGTGCGCAGCGACGAAGACCCAATGCAGCCCAAAATAAGATTAAATAAATAAATAAAAGACACATTTGTCACTCTTATCATTTAGGAAATGATTTCAAGGGTTTTAGGAGCTCTGTCTCAGAACCAGGGATGAAGACCAAATATATATTTTTTGTTATAAACCACAACATCACAGGGACAGACACTATTGCTGGAGGAGGAGAAAAGAGAGGGGATGACCCCTCCCTCCTTTCCCATTTGAAGGGGTGTCCTCAGCAGGCCCAGCTTGGGTATATGAGCGGAAGGAAGGGCAGTGTGAGATGTTTCCTCTAAGTCGGATTGCAATTTTGCTCATTATGTAGGTCTGAACACTGTAAATTACTACATCAAGAACCTGCTGATTAACAGTAGATGTATTTTTCCTTCAGAGGTAAGGGAAGAACTTCCACTGCAGAGCAAATGTACCAGAACAGTGGGAGAAAAAAAATAAACTCAGCTGTAAGATAACATCCCAAGAGTCCTTCCTGTTCAATATATTTGCTTGTTTTCTTCAGTGAGGAAAGCCGGGTTCCAGATGTGACTCTCCCATTATTTATATTGTACAGGGCAATGCTGATCGTTCTTGGAACTCAGTGTTCTTATCTGTGAAATAAGGGTTGGACCAGCCCTAGATGAATCCTTTCAGCACTGGTAATCTGTAAATCTTTCAAGAAGGGTCATGTTTCTTTGTGAATCTTTGGCAATGTTGCACAGGATAACTGCTATAGCCTGGGGGTAACTTGTATATAAACGCTGTGGAAATGATTCATGTATCCCCACCCTCACCTCTAAGAGATTCCCTGGGTGCTTCCTGATTATCCATGCCTCTCTTTTACCCTTAGAAGGAGCTGAGGTAGAGAGGCTATGCGTGAGGTTTTACATTTATCTGGCTAGGAGTTAGGTTGTTTACTGTTTCCTATAGCTGTGGTGTCCAAGGCTAAAATGTCCTCTAGTGCCGTTGTTTTTGTCTCCCCTATTGCCTTTGCGTTTCCCCAGAAACTCCTTAAATAGAGTCTTGAGGCTTGCAGTTCTTTTTTTTTTTTTAGGCTTGCAGTTCTTAATCCGCATTCCCCTGTTATGGCCCCGGAGCTCTGTCACGTGGTGGTGAGGTGTGGGGAAGGGAGGCATTTACAGTCCTACCATTAGTTCTCAGTCTTTTACTGAGCCTGTCTCAGGCATTTCCCATTCCCCACATTGAGGACTAGAAGGGGCTGGAGTTGGTACTTCTCTTCAGCCTGGTCGTTGAGGCTTGGGTAAAATAGTTCCCCTTGAGGGTGGTCCTTGCTAAGGAGAACAGAATGCTCTGGGTATATTCCAGAATGTTTGTTTGCCCCTCCACCTGCCAGAAACACAAGGGGATTTTCCTCCAATCCTCACAGGAGAACCTGGCAGAGCTCCTGGAGGTAAAACTTCTGAAAGTGGGGGGGGTCTCCCTGAGGCCGGAATGCCAGGAGTTTCTAACCCTCAAGGCACCCACACTGAGCCTCCAGCAACTTGTCAATTACCCCTTCAAGTGTTCGTGTCCGTATTGACTGCAGCGTTCTGCTCCTGGGCTTCAGTTCCCAGGAAGATGTGACCCACTGTCTTCACCTGTCTGTCTTTCCAGGTTTAGGGGCGATAGCTGGCCGGTGACCTCAGTTCTCTGATGGATCTAAGAAGAGTTGTCAGCCTTCACTTTGTTCAACCTTTTTCTTGTTGTGAAGACAGGAATGAGGACTTTCACACTCTTCACACGTCTGACCAGAAACCAGAAGCCCCCTCACTTATTTGGGTAAATAAACTACATGAAATCATTGACAGTCGACAATTTTTTGTCCCACAAAATGGCAATTTCATAGTTTCAACCAAACTCAAACAAATGAAGAAAATGAAATGCAGCGAAATTGCCAAACTTGAGATTCAGAGTGCATTGTTATAGCCAACCCTGAAATTATTTTAAAGATTTTTTGGGTGATGTTTTGTATTAAAATTCAGTTTTATAAATCTCTAAAGGAACTTTTCAATTTGTTTTTCCTCAGATTTTCAATACTGCTTCACAGGGATTCTCACTCCAAGTCCTTCAAGCAATACCTGACACCTATTTTATTTAGTAATTATAATCGCTTCCAGCACTTTCTACTTTGCACAGATTTCCCACATATTTTCTCAGAGGTGGGCAGAATCAACATGGTCTGCATGTATCTTAGTCTCAAGAATCAAAACTCCGTCACGGCAGTGGGGCCAGTACAGTGATGCTCTCCTGTGATAGATATTTGTGGAGGACGTGCGTTTGCAAACCTTAATCCATGCATGTATCCAAGAAATGTAACTGTTTTCTTACTTTAGCTTAATTCTGATATGGGATTTCCATTCGGAGGGGACCAGCAGACAGTTCCATTTCTATCATTACAAATGTCTCCCTCCCCTCTCTGAAACACAAATAGTACTGAGAATGGTACTCAGAAGGGAGAAAGCTTCATATGTGCTTCTCAGTGCATCCCGGCTGCCTCGTGACATAATTCTCCGAGCCCGTGGTCCCTAGAGGTGAGCTGCTCCCCGCTCTCAGCCCAAGAAGACCACCTTCCTCATTTGCCATGAAGCCTGGTGTGTCTAGTTACATCACGTGGATTCCTCCAGAGGTGCTGGGGTGTGGGTCTCCAGGACACTTGGAATGATCTCACTACAGAAAGACAGGGAAGGAGGGAAGGAAGGAACGAACGAAGGAAGGGAGGAAGGGAGGGACGGAGGGACGGAGGAGAAAACAATAAGAACAACAGAAAGTGTCTCTTTCTTCCCTCCCTGGGACACAGAACACATTGCCTTCAGTGATCGCCAACCCGTGTGAAGGGAAGGTAGCGACCTTGTCCTCCATCAGCTTCTGCTCTGTCCAAAGTGCCTGAGGCAAGGTCAGCACCCAGCAGCTAGGAACACCAGCGGGAAACCGAAAGAAGAAACCCATTGTATTTTTTTTATTTTTTATTTTTTAACATCTTTATTGGAGTAAAATTGCTTTACAATTTGTGTTAGTTTCTGCTGTATAACAAAGTGAATCAGCTATACCTATACATATATCCCCATATCCTCTCCCTCTTGCGTCTCCCTCCCTCCCACCCTCCCTATCCCACCCCTCTAGATGGTCACAAAGCACGGAGCTGATCTCCCTGTGCTATGCGGCTGCTTCCCACTAGCTATCTATTTTACGTTTGGTAGTGTATATATGTCCATGCCACTCTCTCACTTCATCCCAGCTTACCCTTCCCCCTCCCCGTGTCCTCAAGTCCATTCTCTACGTCTGCGTCTTTATTCCTGTCCTGCCCCTAGATTCTTCAGAACCATTTTTTTTTTTTAGATTTCATATATATGTGTTAGCATATGGTATTTGTTTTTCTCTTTCTGACTTACTTCACTCTGTATGACAGACTCTAGGTCTATCCACCTCACTCCAAATAACTCACTTTCATTTCTTTTTATGGCTGAGTAATATTGCATTGTATATATGTGCCATTTCGTTATCCACTCATCTGTCGATGGGCGCTTAGGAGAAACCCATTTTAAAGGCTTCAGTGAATGACCCTGCCACGCATCCAATACGTCCGCTAGGAAACCAAAACCTACCCATGGTAATGTCTTCATTTGATTTGAGGCAATTTAATTCCTGGAAATTCTTTCCTTAATTTCCTAGATTTGAGTATTAATCATAGAAGGCATGCGATGAATGACACAACACAAATGAATCAGCAGAATGATACTGAAGGTTCAGTGTCTTCGGGGGGAAAAAAGTCATCTGAAGACAAGCACATTACAACACGGGATTCAAGAAAGTGGGGAAAATGTAATAAATGTCACCGCGAAATTAAGACAGAGCTGTACACATAGAATTATCATTCTTTTAAGTAGATGGCACAATTCGGATAAAAAGAAGACCCTGAGGTGGCTTCAGACAGAAAGTGACTGTGAACGTGAGACTGAGAACAAACAGTAAGGAAACGAAATAAGGAATTAAGAGTGAAGCCTTCAGTGTAACTCAAACAATTACTTTATCGAACAAACTATAGATATTATGCTGGAATTGCTATTGAGTGTGAGTCTGTAGGGGTTGAACGATGTCTCCTTAATCCAGACAGGAGCTGCTTTCCACTATTTCAAGTTTACATCAAATGACCTTAGCTGAGTGTAATTTTAAAGTTATCTAATACCAATCACGATCAGTCATCAATGGTCAGTATCCCAGTGTCCCACAAGACCTAGGGATTTCTTTTTTTTTTTTTTCAATTACTGACATGTACCTATCTCTTCTTTTCATGCCTTTATTTCTGTATTTGGCAGGCATTTATTAGTTGGCATAATTATGAAATTATTCAGTAGCCCAGAAATCCACTGAAGCATGTGACTCTTATCTTACATTTCCACTGGAAAACAACCTTTGAATTCTTGCTACCAGATATGACAAAAGTCCAGTCAAAGCAAAAAATCTGTCTTAGAATGCTTTCAGGGTAGCCGTATAGGGTAGAAGAGAGTCTCTGAGGCTGAGGCAGCCCAGCTGAGACACTGAAGTCATTCATGCAGTAAGGTAAGGCCCTGTGAAGGGTTAGATTTCCTGGAGCAAAAAAGCCGACACATACACACACTCGCACACACACACACACACACGCACACACAGACCAGTTCCATTTCTGGTAATATGGCAGACGGGATATTCAGATACACCTTTTTAAGTAATAACTTACCTAAAAATGCTAGATGTATATTTATATAAGCATAGATGTGTATATAGATAGATGATTGCTAGATGTATATAACATTTGGTCTTTGGAAAGGTCCTTTTCTCAATTACTTACCTAAGATGGGATACTCAGTGATCTATTCTCTGAATTAGTGCATGTCCTCAATATCTTTCTTTCACCCTAACAGGTAAACAACTGAAATGCCTGATATAGGATTCTTGGGAGTTTCTTGCACTAGCCTAAATGTACAAATCCACAGGCCTCTAGCTTCTGGTGTTGCAGGTAAGAAGTCCAATAGCGGTCAAAAAAGGGAAATCCTGGAAACTTGTTTTACCAGGTTATGCCTAAGTGTGCGTTTGTCTCCTCAATCCAGCCAAGAATTCTAAGCCTTCTTACTCTGAAAACTCAGGTCTTTCTTTGGCTTAGGAAAATTTTCTCCTGTTATTTAAAATTATTTCTTCTACTTCTTCTGTTCTTCTTTTAGAATGTATATTATTCAAATGATAGGAATCCTGCACCCATTTTCCAAATTTTTCTCCTTTTCCCTCATGATTTCCATCTCTTTGCATGCTTTGCTCTGGGATTTGTGATGTTGATGGTCCTTGACCTTCTAGGCCACAAATACAATCCTCATTAGCTACCATCTACCCGCTTGATTCATATGCTGAATTGGTAAGGTTTTTTGAGCTCTAGGAAGTCTTTTTAAATTTTATTTATTGTCCTATAGTTTTGTTCTTAAGTGCTCTTTTTAATTTTAGTTTTTAGGAACCCATTTGTCTGCTCCAGTAGGTCTGTTCCATTGGGTGTAAGATCTGAATGTTGTTTCCATGTGTTCTCTTTGGCTTCTAGACACCTTTAGATCCAAGATTCTTCTAGATCCCCTCCCTGTGGTCCCGGCATAGAAACTGACAATCCCCCTCTAAGACATCGAGAGGAAGCATCCTTGATCTCTCATCATCCTGGGCTCTCCCCTCACCCATGGCAGGGAGGGCTTGTCCAAACCTTTATGTCCCTTTAGGGAATCCTGGCACACTCAAGTAGGAAAGAATAGATGCTAAAGTTCTGCACATCTTGATTGACAAGCTCTGTTCCCTTCTCCAAGCTCACCCAGCTCAGCACCACTTCTTTTGCAAAGAAGAAGCGGGGGTGGGGAGTGATCCATACAGAGAGCCGAAGCCTTCATATACTCTCACTGTAGGTCCTGGCTCTTAAGAGGCAAGTTTCTTGGATTTGGGAGCAGAGGGAAAGGGAATCTCACTTGGATCACATTCTGAAAATCCCCTGCCCAAGGGTTTCTTTCTGTAAAATGAGAAAATTTAGACTAGTGTTAGATCATATTTAAGGGCTCTTTCAACTCCCCAAATCTATAAATCAGAGATTAGATAAAACATATTCACGACTATGATAATTTATGGGATTAGAATGTGTCATGAAAGGAACACTTTAGGGCGACTGTTTTTGAGAAAAAAAAAGGTTTTGAGCTGTAATGCTTTTATGAAAAACCAACAAATCAGAAGATAGGAGATTGAGCATGGAACTGGATGGCGAGATCCTCCGAGCTTTCAGATCTCTTAATTCTGATCATATATTGAATATAAAATGTTTTCTTCCCATAACCTAGGATAGTGCTTCTCATACTTTACGAACGAATCACCTAAGGTGTAGGTTCTGATTCAGTAGGTCTGGGGGAGGGCTGGAGATTCTGTATTTCTTACCAGCAGGGATACCCACCCTGCTTGTCCATGGTTCACATTTCAGTAGCAAGGCCTGGAGGATTTGCAGTGGTGAGTAGACCTCTGGCGGCCATTAGTAGAAATGTACAATCATTTTGTCATACAGCTGTAACTTCTTTTTCTGGGAATGTTAAAAAACATACCCCCGCAAAGCCAGCAACTGATCTATCTCTCACTGACATTATAAAGGAAAAGCCAAGATAGTTTATTAATTTGGACTCTATTAATCTGGAATTCTGTGTCATTCCAGAGAGGCCACATTGCCAGCAATAATCAAAGAAGGGGTGTGTGTGTTTAGTCCATTAAGTGCTAAAGCAAATGCATTAAAACAGAAGAAGAAGAAAACAAGGAGTTACAAATGATTAGTCTTTATTTTATTAAAACAATTTTTAAAATTTTCTAAGGCTTTAACTTTGATTCTCCTATCCTTATCAAGGGCTGCCATAAATTACATTTTTAGGAAGTCCTCACTGATTCAGGCTCTTTTCTGAATCAGACTAGCCCACTCTTTTTTTTTTTCTTTCTTTAGAAATTTATATATATATTTATTTATTTATTTTTGGCTGCATTGGGTCTTCATTGCTTGCATGTGGGCTTTCTCTTGTTGCGGCGAGCCAGGGCTACTCTTCGTTGTGGTGCACGGGCTTCTCATTGCGGTGGCTTCTCTTGTTGCGGAGCACAGGCTCTAGGCATGCAGGCTTCAGTAGTTGTGTCACACAGGCTCAGTAGTTATGGCACATGGGCTTTGTTGCTCCGCAGCATGTAGGATCTTCCTGGACCAGGGCTTGAACCCCTGTCTCCTGCACTGGCAGGCAGATTCTTAACCACTGCGCCACCAGGGTAGCCCCTAGCCTACTCTTTAATTAGGAAAAATGAGGGCAGTTTTATAGTAGTTTTCAATTTCTCAGTCTTTTGGCTCCTTTCTGTCTATGCTTCTCAAACAGAAAATAAAAAGTGCAATGTTGTTTGACTAACTATTGTCGGTGGCTCAAATTAAACAAAAATCTACAAATGTTTGAAAGGTATCCAATTTTGGAAACCATTTTTTCTATTTTTTTTGAACTACAAGTATATTTCGTATTTTGAATGTCAATAGACACATTTCCTTGCTTTGCCATGGTAAATAGATAAATGTTCCAGAAATTATCCTTTTTTTTCAGATAACACAAGTAATATCACTCTAGGAAGGAAGATAAACATCCTACACCACCATGTGCTTATTCTCACAGTCGAAGCTCATCAAAGTGAAACAAACTTGCAAATTGATATTAATACCAACTTGATATTGACATAAGCCTCTGGCCTCATATACAACTCAGTATCACTAGTCCTGAGCTGTTACTGGAAAACTGTCCATTGGCTCATGGAAATGTTCTGAGTTTCGTCATGTTCCAGTGACCTTGCATTTGGATACCAGATGAAACCCCAAAGCAGGTCTTTTCCTTTGCTGGCTTCCACAGCATCATCACATCCATTTATGTTATAAGAGTTATACAGATCTTATATATTGTAGGAAGTTATATATGATTCTTTAAACCTGTTATTAATCAGCTTTATAAAACCATCTAGAATTATTACAACTAATGACCTGGACTTGACAGTTATCGAGAGAACTCTCTGTGCAGATCATGTCAAAGACTCCTGTTCTGGGGTTTAGAGGTTGGGCAGCTTTCTCAGTAAAGTTTTGATGGGAAGTGCAGGTGTGGTTAATTACAAATATTTCCATATCCTTAGCGTTTCCAAAACTACACAAAATTTCATATGCATCTCCGACTCAGGGATCCACATGTGGTTTGTATATATAACCAGATATTACCTGGTAAAGTCCCTGATGACTTTAATTCACTAAATGAGAGAAAAAACTCTATTCCTCTACTCTCTACTCACAACACTTTTGACACCAGACGTGTAGGGTTTTTTCCCACACTGACCAACTCCCTGACGCCAGGTAGGTGACCTACAATTCAATTTCAGGTCTGGCACCGTCTACCTGGAGTCAGCATCAGAGATACAGGTTAAGGGATCCGTCTCCCAAGACAGACCCCACTTCAGATGCCAGTCCTAAGTAGTGGGTCCCTAGGTCAGGCACACTTCTGTCCAACTTGGCTACAAATTGGGGGTTCCAAGACCCCCTCCTCAGGTTCAATAATTTGTTATAACATCTCACAGAACTCAGGGAAACACTCACATTTACCAGTTTATTATCTAATAAAGGATATGATAAAGGATAAAAATGAACAGCCAGATGAAGAGATACACAGGGCGAGATCCAGCAGGGCCCCAAGCTCAGGAGCTCCTGTCCCTGTGGGTTTGGAGTGCATCACCCTCCTAGCACGTGGATGTGTAGAAGCCCTTTTACACTGTAGTTTAGGGATTTTTTATAGAGGCTTCATCATGAAAACGTGATTGGTTATTAACTCAGGTTCAAGTCCCTCTCCCTTCCCTGGTGGATGAGGAGTGCAGATGAAAATTCCAAGCTTCTAACCATCTCTCAGTCTTCCTGGTGACCAGCCCCAGCCTCTGGAGGAAGCCACTAAGAGTCGCCTTATTAGGACAAAAGACACTCCTATCACCCAGGAAAGTCCAAGGGATTTAGGAGCTCTGCGTCAGGAACTGGGGTCAGAGGCCAAATATGAGGATAAAAGATGCTCCTAGGGACTTCCCTGGTGGTCCAGTGGTTAAGAATCTGCCTTCCAATGCAGGCG
This sequence comes from Lipotes vexillifer, assembly GCF_000442215.2. Lineage (NCBI taxonomy): Eukaryota > Metazoa > Chordata > Mammalia > Artiodactyla > Lipotidae > Lipotes > Lipotes vexillifer. The sequence continues at coordinate 2,415,933 of NW_006770402.1, read as the reverse complement.
ACGCAGGTTCGATCCCTGGTCGGGGAACTAAGATCCCACATTGCCATGGAGCAACTGAGCCAGAGCACTGGAGCCAGAGCAACTGAGCCTGCGTGCTCTGGAGCCCGTACATCACAACTAGAGAGAAGCCCGCGCACCGCAACAAAGATCCCATGTGCCAGCAACTGAGACCTGACGCAGCCAAATTAATTAATTAATTAATTAAAAAAAAAGACATGCTCCTAGCACATTTATCACTTACGACATTACAAAGATTTGGGGAGCTCTGGCCAGGAGCCCAGGACAAAGACCAAAATATATGTTTATTATCATATCACAGTGTTGCACTAACCTCATCAGTTACACTACATTAGAAATATCTGCCCTAACGTTAGCCCAGCCAGCAGCAGATTTTGTTCACCTGCAGTTCATAACACTTCTTTGTAACAAGGTATAAGGAAGGAATAGAACCTTACTTGATATCTACTAAAATTCAAGACACCAGTTATCTTTTTTTTCCCCCCAATTTATTTATTTATTTATTTTTGGCTGCGTTGGGCGTTCGTTGCTGCACGCAGGCTTTTTCTCTAGTTGCGGCGAGCGGGGGCTACTCTTCATTGCAGTGTGCGGGCTTCTCATTGCGGTGGCTTCTCTTGTTGCGGAGCACAGGCCCTAGGCACGTGGGCTTCAGTAGCTGTGGCTCGCGGGCTCTAGAGCACAGGCTCAGTAGTTGTGGCGCACAGGCTTAGTTGCTCTGCAGCATGTGGGATCTTCCCAGACTGGGGCTCGAACCTGTGTCCCCTGCATTGGCAGGCAGATTCTTAACCACTGTGCCACCAGGGAAGTCCCAGTTATCTTACTTTTTAAAACCTAATTTATTGCTTTTATAAAGGTAAGTCAAATATATCCCCTTCTTGTCTTTCAATCTGTGGAGCTCTTCCATCGAGTGGGAACAGAAAACCCAAAGGTAATCATTGGAGCCACTGTTCAAGGTGGAATTGAAAGCAGACAGTTCCATATGCCAGCACCCAAAGGAAAAAGAGTCAAATATAAAACAAATATATGATTTGCTACCAAAACACCCAAATCACGTACAAAAAACAAAGTATGTATACTCTCCCGTATCTGTGTACCCACTGTGACAGCCATAGCAGTCATTTGAAAAATGCAAGTATTTATGGGATCTGTGATTTCAGACTTGGAATA
>NW_006770402.1:2394850-2414738 GCF_000442215.2 Lipotes vexillifer | reverse complement strand
GGGAAAGAAATAAAAATAAGATGCAGCTGAGGGCAGCCTCGGGGCGATTCCACCTCCAGGAGGAAGGGGCTGACACCAGCCTGAGGCTCCTTGTACCCCAAATACTGAGAAGTTCACTTTGTTTCATTACATTTATTTACTTCTAAAAACCAGAAATACATCTAAGATATAAGTTTGAGGGTTAAATGGGTATTAATAATTCACACAGCGGGTGGAATCAATTCAATCAGATCCCTTTCCCCTCCCTCTCCAGAGCCCAGCAGGACCAGTGGTGTGCACAGGGTACAAGGAGACAAGGTAGATTCTCCACCAGAATCCTCTTCGGTAATCGCCTTCCTGGGTCAGGCGGGGCTGGCAAAGGGCCCCACTTGGTGCAGGGGTTGGGATGGGGCAGAGGAATGAGGGTTTCCTGTCGGTGGAAGTTCTGATGCAATCACAGACAGGTAAACACTGAAAGTCAAGTCCCCGAAGAAATGCAAGTCAGAGCCAAAACCAACATTCTAAGCTGGGCCAGCAAGCCTGGGGCCAAGTAACAAGTAGGAGCTAAGGTAAGGCGCCAAATGGTTTAGCAAAACAAGAGAGAACAGCTGAATGGGAGTATCAGGCAGGGCCCAAGGAGGCAGCGATTTGAGGTCAGGCTGACTGCACTGCGAAGCACTCAAGTGGTTCAGAATGAACCCCCGCCCCACCCCGACCCCCAGGCTTTCTCCTGCAGGGCCTCCCTAGATTTGCCTGGTGGAAGGCTCTGGAGAAGTCTGGAGCTTGCATTTCTAAGGTGGCAGGAGGTTCCCATGGTCACAGTGGATTACCGGAGCCCTTATGGGGATCGAGTGTTCAAGGCCGGCTGTTTGCGGCAGGCTGGGGGCAGCAGGGATCTGTGGAGCATGGTCGGGATGGAAGCCGAGGACAGGAGGCCATGGGGTGAAGTTTCAAGGGCCCGAGTGGACCTCTGGTTTCTGATGCGTTCAGTCTGGAAGATTCTGAAGGAGACCCAGGCATCTTCCACTGAGATGTCCTCTTTTAGGGCTGGACAGCTATCTGTTTATGACTTATTTTGACCCTCAGCACACTAAAGGGTTTTCCAGAGGTCTTACCGGGTGTCACAGCTCCTCCTGCCGCGCCGCCCCGAGTACCTGCCCTCGGCCAGGCTTATTCTTATGGAGTGGGGTACTCCTGGGGAACGAGTACAGTGGATTTTTATACCAAATGCCACTGAGTTGAGTTGAATGCACTGGTTCTTTCTGTTTCTCTAGAATTACAGAAGCTTCCCCCACTGCCCTTTCACCAAGTTAATATTGATTAATTATTGGTAGAAGTCAAGCCCAGGAATAAACACTTTACATGTGATTCTCACTGAATCCGTCCATGCTCTAGAGCAGACCCTCCCAAGCATCCAGGACCCCTTTCTTCATCTCCAGAGCCCTGAGTCTGTCAGGTCCTGCAGAGCGACGGAGCCATTGAGGACAACCACACAGCCCTTTACCACCTACTTGGAGTCTTGTGTCTTGTTTAAGAAAATGTTATTTTGAGTTTTCCATCACTCACAGCCAAACCTAATCCATACTGACTAGCAAGGTCCACAGGACTAGGCTGTGAAAACTCTAAAAAGATCAGACAGTGAGAATAACCGAGCCTATGAGAATGCAGGAAAAATAACACTCCACTAGCCTACCACCCTTGAAAATTTGAAGTTATTTTTATGACTTTGTAGAGAAAATTCCTACATTCTACTTTTTATAGGTAGACAAGGGGTTGGCCCTGAAGAACTGGGTACACTGCTGGATTTGAATTGTCCTGTGTCACGGGCGGTGGCGGTGGGGTAGTTTGTGTACCTCGAGGGAGGTGCCTGGGTGCCTGGTCCACATGCTTATCTGGCTTATCTCATTAGATCTCTTTGACTGAAACTCTCACAAATTCTCAAATCGAAGCCAAAAAGCACCTCTTAACCCAAAACAGTGATTAGCATCATAAATGAGATTTGGCCGCAGATTCCAAGGGCTACTTAATATAAGGAATTATTCAAGTGAGGGAATTATATGATGGGTAGTTATATATAATACAGATATGAGTAATGCACTGTGGCCCATCCCACCACCACTGGCCTTTTTCTACATAAAATATTCATGCAGTCACTTTATTTGAGAAAAACTTTATAAAGCATCTGTGAAATTATTTTGTGAATTGTCTATCCTTTGACCATATATCAATTGGGGTTTTCCTGTGTGTTATAGCCTTTTGTGGGAGTTCCTTCTAAATCAAGGATTGTAGCAGAATTAATTCTGATGCATTTTAATGCCATTCTTCATTGTTAGTCATTGTCAGAAAATTACAAATATTCTACGTTGGGTACTGTCAAATGTTATGCGTCATAGTTCTACATGAAAAATCTTTTGCTGATAATTACTAGTGAGGCTTGGTTTACTTGCTGGGGTTCATGGACCTTTATTGGCTTGGGGCTAATTAAATTGTTGCCTGCTGCTTTTGAGATTCGGCCACAGAAACATGCCCATGATTAGTGCAGCCTTTGTGCAGGAGGCCTGAGGTAGACTGAGACCAACTTAGTGCTTGCTTAGTGCCTATGTGTTTGCTGGGGGTGGAGGTGGGGAAATGAGATGGCTGCACAGGGGTGAACGTTGTATACATTCAAAAACTTAAAACATAATAAAAGGCATCCAAATCTGAAGGGAAGGGGTAAAACTGTCATTATATGCAGATGACATGATACTATATATAGAAACCCTAAACACTCCACACAAAAACTACTAGAACTGATAAACGAATTCAGCAAAGTAGCAAGGTACAAGATTAACATACAGAAATAGGTTGCATTTCTTTACACCAACAATGAAATATCAGAAAGGCAAAGTAAAAAAATCCATTTCAAAATAACATTAAAAAAATACTTAGGAACAAACCTAGGAGGTGAAAGACATATGCTGAGAACTATGAGACATTAATAAAGGAAACTGAAGATGATTCAAAGAAATGGAGGGACTTCCCTGGCAGTCCAGTGGTTAAGACTCTGCGCTTCCACTGCAGGGGGCACGGGTTTGATCCCTGGTCAGGGAAGTAAGATCCCGCATGCCACCCAGCATGGCCAAAAAAAAAAAAACAACAAACAAAACAAAACAAAACAACAACAACAAAGAAATGGAAAGCTATCCCATGTTCTTGTCTTGTACTGGAAGAATATTGTTAAAATGGCCATACTACCCAAAGCAATCTACAGATTTAATGTGATCTCTATCAAATTACCCATGACATTTTTCACAGAACTAGAACAAATAATCCTAAAATTTATATGGAACCAACAAGGACCCAGAATTGCCAAACCAATCCTGAGGGAAAAGAACAAAGCAGGTGGCATAATGCTCCCAGACTTCAGACAATACTACAAAGGTACAGTAATCAAAATGGCATGGTATTGGCACAAAAACAGATATATGGATCAATGGAACAGAATAGACAGCCCAGAAATAAACCCACACACCTACGGTCAATTAATCTTTGACAAAGGAGGCAAGAATATACAATGGGAAAAAGTCTCTTCAGCAAGGAGTGTTGGGAAAGTTGGACAGCCACACGTAAATCAATGAAGCTCTTTCACACTACACACAACAATCAACTCAAAATGGCTTAAAGACTTAAACATAAGACATGACACCATAAAACTCCTATGAGAGAACATAGGCAAAACATTCTCTGACATAAATCGTACTTTTGTTCTCTTAGGTCAGTCTTCCAAGGCAGTAGATATAAAAGCAAAAATAGGGGGCTCCCTGGTGGCGCAGTGGTTGGGAGTCCGCCTGCCAATGCAGGGGACGCGGGTTTGTGCCCTGGTCCGGGAGGATCCCGCGTGCCGCGGAGCTGTTGGGCCCGTGAGCCATGGCTGCTGGGTCTGCGCGTCCAGGGCCTGTGCTCCGCGGCTGGAGAGGCCGCAGCAGTGAGAAGCCCGCGTACCGCCAAAAAAACAAAAAAACAAAACAAAACAAAAAAGCAAAAATAAACAAATGGGACCTAATCAAACTTACAAGCTTTTGCACAGCAAAGGAAATGATAAGTAAAACAAAAAGACAGCATATGGAACGGGAGAAAATATTTGCAAATGATGCGACTGACAAGGGCTTAATTTCCAAAATATACAAACAGCTCATACAACTCAACAACAACAACAAAAAAACCCAAACAGCCTAATTGAAAAATGGGCAGAAGAACTAAATAGACATTTCTCCAAAGAAGAAATACAGATGGCCAACAGGCACATGAAAAGATGCTCAACATTGCTAATTATTAGAGAAATGCAAATCAAAACTACAATGAGGTAGCACCTCACAACGGTCAGAATGGCCATTATTAAAAAGTCCACAAATAACAAATGCTGGAGAGGGTATGGGGAAAAGGGCACCCTCCTACAGTGTCAGTGGGAATGTAAGTTGGTGCAGCCATTATAGAAAACAGTATGAAGGTCCCTCAAAAAGGCAAAAATAGAGTTCCATATGACCCAGCAATCCCACTCCTGGGCATATATCTGGGCAAAACTATAATACAACAAGACACATTCACCTCAGTGTTCATAGCAGCACTATTCACAATGGCCAAGACATGGAAACAACCTAGATGTCCATTGACAGATGAATGAATAAAGAAGATGAGGTACATACACACAATGGAATACTACTCAGCCATAAAAAAGAAAATAATGCTGTTTGTGTAACTGAGCAGGACCCTTTGGGGCCTTCCCAGAACGGCCCCCCACCCCATGTCCTCTGCCTGCCTTTTGTCTATAGAAACACTTTAGTCAAAGAATAAATCTAATCAGAGAAATGAAAAAAATGCAGAAAGGAAAACAGCCAAGCAAGACAAAATAATAAGTTTAGCCATTAAACAGTCAAGTTCTTCCTCAAGGGCTAGAGATCCTATTCTGAGCCACACCATTTGTTTTGCAGCTACTGAAATCCCTGCCAGGTGGGAGAAGTTAACTGTATGCTGCCCACAAGCACTTAGACCCCAGACCAGTTGGAACCAGGTTGATGTTGATCTTGATTACCTCACCACCAACCAATCAGAAGAATGTCCAGGAACTGATCACACACCCCACAACGCCCCTTCCTCATCCTGTCTTTATTTTTATTTTTTATTTTTTTTATAATTATTATTTTTTGCGGTACTCGGACCTCTCACTGTTGTGGCCTCTCCTGCTGCGGAGCACCGGCCCCGGACGGCGCAGGCTCAGCAGCCATGGCTCACGGGCCTAGCCGCTCCACGGCATGTGGGATCTTCCCGTACCGGGGCACAAACCCGTGTTCCCTGCGTCGGCAGGCTGACTCTCAACCACTGCGCCACCAGGGAAGCCCCTCATCCTGTCTTTAAAACCCTTTCCCTGAAAGCCTTCAGGGAGTTTGAGTCTTTTAAGCACTAGCTGCCCTGGACTCCTTGCTTCGTCCTGCAACGAACGCTTTCCTTTTCCCCTTGGCTTTACTGCCCGTGGGCAAGAAGACTCAAGTTTGGTAACATCTGCAGCAACAGGGATGGAACCAGAAATTATCATACTAAGTGAAGTAAGTGAGAAATAGACAAATACCATAAGATACCATACAGTACTGTACCATATGAGATCACTTAAAATATGGCGCAAATGAACTTATCTACAAAACCGAAACAGACTCACATAGAGAACAGACTTGTGGTTGCCAAAGGGGGCGGGCAGGGAAAGGGATGGACTGGGAGTTCGGTGTTGGTAGATGCAAAGTATTACATTTAGAACAGTTAAACAACAAGGTCCTACTGTATAGCATGGGAAACTATATCCAATCCCCTGGGATAAACCATAATGGAAAAGAATATTAAAAAAGAATGTCTCTATGTGTGTAACTGAGTCACGCAGAGACTCTGGCACAACATTGTAAATCAACTATACTTCAATTAAAATTTAAAAAGTTTAAGAAGCCTTAAGTATGGCTGACCAACCCTAACTTGACCATGAGTGTGACAGGGGCCCTGAATCGGCTGAGTGTCTGCTGTCCCACTGCAGGAGGGGCGCCGGGTCCCAGGCGCTGGTACGCAGTGAGAACCCTGAGGGAGAGGGGTGCGAGGTACCACGGCCGGGTATGCAGCCCCTCTCGCTCCCCGCGGCTCTTCTCCGTGATTGGGCGGCGCCAACTCCCAGTGCACCCTGCCCACCCCGCCCACCCCGCCCACCGGGGCCGGCTTCCCTAGTTCGCGGCGGGAGCGCGAGTTAAAGCCGCCCGGGCGGCCCGTGCGCTCAGCCAGTCCGCGGCGGCCTCGCGCAGCGCGCCTCGCGCCCGGGTCCCCGCGCTGTCTCCTCGCGGCCATGGGACTCCGGTCGCTCCTTCGGCTCCTGCCGCCCGTGCTGGCCGCGCTGGGCGGCCTCGCGGGCTCCGCGACCGGTGAGTGGGGCCCGCGGGTGGGGCGCCCCGGGAGGGACCGCACCCCGCGCTGCAGGCTGCGGGGCGGGGCGGAGGAGAGCTTGGGGCGCCCTTGTCCCCCGTCCTGCGGCGACCCTTTGTCTGGGAGGGCGAGGCTAGACGTCTGGAGGGGGCCCCTGCTTCTCAGCCCTTTACTCCTTAACAAGCCTGCCTGGTGGGTGGGCTCAGCGGATGGATTGGATGTCTTTTCCTCTCTGGCCCTCAGGCCGGTGGGAAAGGAAGCTCGTTCCGCACCTGAGTGCAGGGCGCACGCTCCCTTCTAGGTTCTTCCTTTCCCCAACATCCAAGGGAGTGGGATTGGCTTTCTAGCCCTTGTCTCTGATGGGCCCGCCCCCCGCGTTTAACCAGGCAGCAAATTTAGCCTCTTGGAGGCCTGGGACCTTGAGAAGAGGTGCTTCCCTCCAGAAACAGCCCGGGGGAAACGGAGCTTGGGCCCAGGTGCGGTTAGCAAGCAACTTCCAGCGGCGCTTGTTAATACCACTCAGGTGTAGGCGGACCCCAAGGCAGAGGAGAGCTGAGTCGGGGTTTTTTTTTTTTTTTTAGCACGTTGGGTCTTAGTTGCTGGGTGCAGGCTTCCTCTAGTTGCAGTGAGCGGAGCTGGTGGGGGCTGCTCTTCGTTGCGGTGCGTGGGCTTCTCATTGCAGTGGCTTCTCTTGTTGCAGAGCACAGGCTCTAGGTGGGCAGGCCTCAGTAGTTGTGGCACATGGGCTCAGTAGTTGTGGCTCATGGGCTGTAGAGCTCAGGCTCAGTAGTTGTGGCGCATGGGCTTTGTTGCTCCGCGGTATGTAGGATCTTCCTGGACCAAGGATCAAACCCGTGTCCCCTGTGTTGGCAGGCGGATTCTTATCCACTGCACCACCAGGGAAACTGAGTCAGGAAACTGAGACTGATGAGGGGAAGTAACTTGCAGAAGATTATATGGCTAATTAGTAAAAGAGTTTTGATTAAAATCCACATCCAATCCTGTTCATGGCTGTGTTTCTCATCCTGAGAATTTCATTGTTTGTTTGAAAAAATTAATGATAGGATCATTCTCCTACTCATCAGTTTTAATTTGAAAAGTGGAGTTACAGTGGTTTATTGTTGTTTTGTCTTTGTTTTGACAGAAGTGGGAAAGTAACAAGTCTCAGCCCCAAATACCAAGGGGTTTGTTCAGGTTACTTGTCTTTTGCAAACAGAGCATAACACAGCACAGCTGAGCTGATAATGTTAGAAAAGGTTATTTTATTTTCAAGAATTATCGTGTATAATGGTATACGAGATGTGGCAAAGGAAATACTGATATTCCTGTTTGGTTTGTAAAGGGAAAGAATGATAGGAGAAATACTGTCAATCTGTTTCAACTTTTGTTTTGTTTTGTTTTGTTTTGTTTTTCCTTGCGTTATGCGGGCCTCTCACTGTTGTGGCCTCTCCCATTTGCGGAGCACAGGCTCCGGACGCGCAGGCTCAGCGGCCATGGCTCACGGGCCCAGCCGCTCCGCGGCATGTGGGATCTTCCCGAAACGGGGCACGAACCCGCGTCTCCTGCATCGGCAGGCGGACTCTCAAGCACTGCGCCACCAGGGAAGCCCTAACTCATTTTTTAACTTACGCAGACACGTTGTTGGTCAAGGTACTGTTAACTGGTTTGGAGGAGATGTCACTTAGTCTCTGAGCTGTTTGCCCTCCAGGAGGGATTCTGACCCTCAGGGTTTTTGCCTAACCTGGTGGGGCGTCACTGCAGCAGGAAGCCCTTGCCCTGGGTGGTCTGTTTGCTCCACCCCGGAAACAGGGTTTAAAGTTACTTGCCTGTTTTCACTAAGCAGTGTTCACCCAGGCCTTCTGGTGTGAAGACATCTTTGTGATGTCTGTCGTAGAACAGCCCATGATCTACTTTGTATATTGTACACAATATACTTTGTATATTGACAGACTCTGAGAAAGCTACCATGAACTTAATATGTAAATAGATTAATAAATACATTTTTAATTTATTCACAGCAAGTATGTACCTAAATTTGAAAAGTAATGTTTGAGACCCATCTACAGATGGTGTTCAGAATCCATGTGCACACTGGGTCTCCAGACTGAGAATCACCAGGGCACATAGTGTTCCAGGTGGGACTCGCCTAGCAGTGTGAGGCTTTGAGGGTTGACTGCAGCCCTAACTGGGACCCTTCTGGAAGGATCTGCTAGAAGAGGTAGCAAAAGAGCTAACACTTCGGGAGCATTTGTTTGGTGGGTATTGTGCCCAGTGACTTCGTACTCTTTTAATCCTTGCATTTTCCTCTTAGAACCACTTATTTTCTAGCCTCACTTTACAGACAAGAAAAACTGAGGTCCAGAGGGAGGCAGTAACTCTCCCGAGGTGATGTTAGTATGTGGTCTAACCAGAACTCCAACCTAGTAATTGGCCTGAAGACTGAGCCTGGGCTCCCATCTTAGGGGTTGCTGACCTCACCTGCTCGCAATTGAATGGTTTTGGTCAAGTCAAGTGGGATTGCCTGGATGGTATGTGAGTAGCTGGCAAAGTTGTTAGCTATTCATTAATAACCAGTGCCTCCTGAGTCTTTCATTTATAATGCAAATTATAAGCCAGCTTTTTAAAATCAAACATTGAGTAACTATGCTAAAAGCACTATCTTAGAGGGATGCAAGTAAGACTGAGGTCTGGTTCCTTACCAAAGAAGGTGTAGTCTATGTGGTGGGCTTCCATTGTCAACTCCCATCACATAGCTTTGCACACGACTTTCCATCCCATGTGCCTACATTGTCCCTGGGGTAGGGTCTTCACTGCATCGTACAGAGACTTCTGCCAAATGGGACATGTGGCTTGTGTTTTCTCGGAACCAAGGATTGGCTTTTTCTCTTTGAAAGTTAGGTAAAATAGTAAACTAAGTACAACCAGGCCTTCTCTGAGCACCACATCCATAACAGGCTTATTTACTTATTTATTTATTTAAATTTTATTTATTTATTTATTTTTGGCTGTGTTGGGTCTTCGTTTCTGTGCGAGGGCTTTCTCTAGTTGCGGCGAGCGGGGCCCACTCTTCATCGCGATGCGCGGGCCTCTCACTGTCACGGCCTCTCTTGTTGCAGAGCACAAGCTCTGGACGCGCAGGCTCAGTGGCCATGGCTCACGGGCCCAGCCACTCCGCAGCATGTGGGATCCTCCCAGACCAGGGCTCGAACCCTTGTCCCCTGCATTGGCAGGCAGATTCTCAACCACTGCGCCACGAGGGAAGCCCGTAACAGGCTTATTTTTGACCATTAATCATTCAGGGTTGAGAAACACAAGTTCATGATTTGAATAAAGCTGATAATATAAATCAGTATCCTGCAAATAAGGGAAAACTTAAGTATTTATAACCAGGCTGTTAGAGGTATTCTTATAAAGATGGCATGTAGGACCCCAAACCCTAACTTCATTTGAAGCTGTATCGACCCATGTCTAAAAGGAAACTAAAGTCAAGTGCTTTGAGCCTAGACCTCTAAACTTGCAACGCTTCATACTCTTGAGTCTGTAAGACCAAATCAGATCTGGAAGAAGTTGTATCTTTTTAAGCACAAGTGTAAGTCTGAGCCATTCTAATAAGACAACGGGGAGGCGAATGACAGCTCTCCAGCAACAACTCCACAGCCTCAGAAAGAATGGTCCCTAAGGATCGTCACTGGAGAACCTGCATGGGTTTTCAGGGTACTGAACCCTCTAGCGTTCTCCTAGATGATAGTTGAAGGAAGGTCTTCCAAAAAGAACAGTGAATGCAGCTTACATGAAAAGGTCTCCTGGACCCAAGGAATCCAGGAACTCTGATGGCTTTGCTTCTTGGTCCTTCACTGCAGATGAAATACAGTGTCAGATGACAAGGCAAGCTGCATGTGGTGGTCCTGTGGCCTGACTCTGCAGCGGAGAGCAGGAGTGCCCAGCTGGGGCGGACGAGCAGTGTGGTAAGTGGTCTCACCGCCGTGTCGTGTTGTGTATCATGCACTCACCCACACCTGGCCCTTATTGCTGTGTGCCTGGTTGACAGTCAATTCTCATGGTTTTCACCCTCTTAGGGGGTGTTCGGAAATGTTGGTAGTTCTGGGTGTCTTGGTAGTGTAATTCGAGTGTCAGGAGTAGCCTAACTTTTGAAATCAAAGTAAAACTGGTTTAAATCTACCCCACGTGCAGTGGGAGCTCGGAGTCCCCCCGGTTCCCACCAGGTTTGTGCAGAGGAGCCTGGCTTACAGCGTTTTGGGGTCACCTCTGGAGCACCCTCCATTTTGGTTGAATTGTTGAGCTTGTGGGTATCTGCGCTGCATGTGTCCTCCTGTTCTTTGTCCTCAGCTGCAGCAAACACACACTGCACTGCTCTCCACCTTCAGATTCCTGCTCGTTCCTTTTGGAGCAGTTCAGCTCTCTCCTGCCAAGTTCTGCCTTAGGAATTTCACCATAAGTTCTAAGCTATATCTCAAGGTATTTTTCTCAGGGTAAAAAAAAAGTTCCATCCCTAAGGGAAATTCTGGCGCTGTTAAAATAATTTATTATTTCACCTTGCTGCACTAGTTAAGGCTTATTTGATTATGCGTCATAGAATCCAAATGAAGCTAAGGTAAGCTGGCTTAGGAATTTATTGTAAGGATACTGTGGTTTCTAATGGAACTCAAAGAAGACTACCTGGGCCTTGGGACAGTGTCTCATAGTAAAAACACATATCTCTGAGGATCAAAGACAATTGCCCCAGAAGGGGAAATCCACACGTGTTGGCCAGGCACCCTCAGAAATGTCTGTAAGATGACCTATTGAGCCCCACAGGATCTGAGTCCATTTCCTCAAAAAGATAAGAGTTCAAGTGGGTCATTGACTATAGGATATATCACATACACAGACCACTTTTATGTATAATCATTTTCAAATTTTTAAAAACATCATTGCGGCGCTTCTCTGGTGGCGCAGTGGTTGAGAGTCTGCCTGCTGGTGCAGGGGACACGGGTTCGAGCCCTGGTCTGGGAGGATCCCACATGCTGCGGAGCAGCTGGGCCCATGAGCCACAACTACTGAGCCTGCGTGTCTGGAGCCTGTGCTCCGCAAGAAGAGAGGCTGCGACAGTGAGAGGCCCGCGCACTGCGATGAAGCGGGGCCCCAGTTCGCCGCAACTGGAGAGGGCCCTTGCGCAGAAACGAAGACCAAACACAGCCAAAAATAAATAAATAAATAAATAAATAAATAATTTAAAAAAAAGTCATTGCTTTACAAAAACAAACAAAAAACTTCTTTTTTAAAATTATATGTTTTACATTTTTATTTTACTTTGGAGTACAGTTGGTTTACAGTGTTGTATTAGTTTCAGGTGTACAGCAAAGTGATTCAGTTATACATATACATATACTTATTTTTCAAATTCTTTTCTGATTTAGGATATTACAGAATATTGAGTAGAGTTCCCTGTGCTATACAGTAGGTCCTTGTTGGTTATGTAATTTAAATATAGTAGTGTGTATATGTCAATCCCAAACTCCCAATTTATCCCGTCCCCTGCCACCTTTCCTCTTTGGTAATCATAACTTTGTTTTCTAAGTCTGTGATTCTGTTTCTGTTTTGTAAGTAAGTTCATTTGTATCATTTATTTTATTGAAGTATAATTGACTTACAATATTTTATTAATTTCAAGTGTATAATGTAGTGATTCGATATTTTTATACATTATATAATCACCATAATAAGTCTAGTTATGATATGCCACAATACAAAGATATTACATAGTTATTGACTATATTTCCCACACTGTACATTTTATACCTGTGACTCATTTATTTTTTAACTGGAAGTTTGTACCTCTTAACCTCCCTCACCTATTTTCCTAATCCCCCCCTACCCACCTCCGTCTGGCGACCACCAGTTTGTTCTCTATTTATGAGCTTGTTTCTGTTTTCTTATGTTTGTTCGTTTTTTGAAAATTTTTATTGGAGTATAGTTGATTTACAGTGTCATGTTAGTTTCAGGTGTACAGCAAAGTGAATCAGTTATACATGTATCTACTCTTTTTTAGATTCTTTTCCCAAGTAGGCCATTACAGAGTATTGAGTCCCTGTGCTATACCGTAGGTCCTTATTAGTTACCTATTTTGTATATAGTAGTGTGTATATGTCAATCCCAGTCTTCTAATTTATCCCTCCCCGCTCCCTTACCGTAACCCTGGTAACCATAAGTTTATTTTCTACATCTGTAACTCTATTTCTGTTTGGTAGGTAAGTTCATTTGTACCCTTTTTTTTAGATTCCATGTATAAGTGATATCACATGATATTTGTCTTTCTCTGTCTGACTTACTTCACTCAGTATGACAGTCTGTAGGTTCATCCATGTTGCTGCAAATGGCATTATTTCGTTCTTTTTTATGGTTGAGTCATATTCCATTGTTTATATGTACCACATCTTCTTTTATTTGTTTATTTATTTTTGGCTGCATCGGGTCTTTGTTGCTGAGCGGGGCCTCCTCTTCATTGCGGTGCATGGGCTTCTCATTGTGGTGGCTTGTCTTGTTGCAGAGCACGGTCTCTAGGTGTGCAGGCTTCAGTAGTTCTGGCATGCGGGCTTAGCTGCTCTGCGGCATGTGGGATCTTCCCAGACCAGGGCTCGAACCAGTGTCTCCTGCATTGGCAGGAGGGTTCTTAACCACCACGCCACCAGGGAAACCACATCTTCTTTATCCATTCCTCTGTTGATGGACATTTATGTTGCTTCCATGTCCTGGCTGTTGTAAATAGTGCTGCAGTGAATATTGGGGTGCGTGTATCTTTTCAAATTATGGTTTACTCCAGATATGTGCCCAGGAGTGGGATTGCTGGATCATATGGTAATTCTGTTTTTAGTTTTTTAAGGAACCTTCATACTGTTTTCCATAGTGGCTGTACCAATTTACATTCCTACCAACAGTGTAAGAGGGTTCCTTTTTCTCCACACCCTCTCCAGCATTTATTGTTTGTAGATTTTTTGACGATGTAGATTTTTTGACGATGGCCATTCTGACCGGTGTGAGGTGATACCTCATTGTAGTTTTGATTTGCATTTCTCTAATGATTAGTGATATTGAGCATCTTTTCATGAGCTTTTTGGCCATCTGTATGTCTTCTTTGGAGAAACATCTGTTGAGATCTGCCCATTTTTTGATTGGGTTGTTTGTTATTTTGATATTCAGCTGCATGAGCTGTTTGTATATTTTGGAGATTAATCCCTTGTTGGTTGCTTCATTTGCAAATATTTTCTCCCACTCTAAGGGTTGCCTTTTCGTTTTGTTTATGGTTTCCTTTGCTGTGCAAAAGCTTTTAAGTTGAATTAGGTTTCATTTGTTTATTTATTTATTTATTTTTCATTACCCTAGGAGGTGGATCCAAAAAGATTTTGCTGTGCTTTATGTCAAAGAGTGTTCTTCCTATGTTTGCCTCTAAGGGTTTTATAGTATCTGGCCTTACATTTAGGTCTTTAATCTGTTTTGAGTTTATTTTTGTACATGGTGTTAGAGAATGTTCTAATTTCATTCTTTTACGTGTAGCTGTCCAGTTTTCCCAGCACCATTTATTGAAGAGCCTATTTTTCCTCCATTGTATATTCTTGCCTCCTTTGTTGTAGATTAATTGACAATAGGTGTGGGGTTTATTTCTGGGCTTTCTGTCCTGTTTCATTGAGCTATATTTCTGGTTTTATGCCAGTATCATACTGTTTTGATGACTGTAGCTTTGTAGTATAGTGTGAAGTCAGGGAGTCTGATTCCTCCAGCTCTGTGTTTCTTTCTCAAGATTGCTTTGGCAGTTCGGGGTCTTTTGTGTTTCCATACAAATTAAAGATTTTTTTGTTCTAGTTCTGTGAAAAATGCCATTGGTGATTTGATAGGGATTGCATTGAATCCGTAGATTGCCTTGGGTAGTATAGTCATTTTGACATTATTGCTTCTTCCAATCCAAGAACATGCTATATCTTTCCATCTGTTTGTGTCATCTTTGATTCCTTTCATCAGTATCTTATAGTTTCCTGAGTACAGGTCTCTTGCCTCCTTAGGTAGGTTTATTTCTAGGTATTTTATTCTTTTTGATGTGATGGTAAATGGGATTGTTTCCTTAATTTCTCTTTCTGATCTTTCATTTTTAGTGTGTAGGAATGCAAAAGCTTTCTGTGTATTAATTTTGTATCCTGCAACTTTACTGAATTCATTGAGCTCTAGTAGTTTTCTGGTAGCATCTTTAGGATTTTTTATGTGTAGCATCATGTGCTCTGCAAACAGTGACAGTTTTACTTCTTTTCCAATTTGGATTCCTTTTATTTCTTTTTCTTCTCTGATTCCTGTGGCTAGGACTTCCAAACCTATGTTGAACAGAAGTGGCGATGATCTTGGGTGACATCAGCCTGCAGTGGCTTGAAGCAGGATCTCAGGTCCCAGACCAGAGATTGAAGCCAGTCCGTGGCAGTGAGAATGCTGAATCCTAACCACTTGACCTCGAGGGCCAGTGACTAGTTCCAAGGCCCTGGGTCATCTGCTTTGTGGAAAAGAATTTCAACAAAGAGACAGAGGTAGTGAAACAAGTAAAGTGTTTACTAGGAGGAAAAAAAGTACGTGTGGATAGACACACACAGGCAGGCTCAGAGAGAGTTGCACCCTTGGGGTAGTTCACATCACTTACATGGGGCAGTTCTTCCCGGTTCCCTCTGGCCAGTCATCCTGCTTTGCCTGGCTCTGAGTCCATATTTGGTCTAACTCAGCGCCCTCCCCTGCGTGCACGTGCATCTTTTAGACAAGGTGGATTCCAGTGCAGGGGTTTCTGGGAAGAAGAACATATTATGATCTGACACCCCCTCCCTTCTCTGACCTCTGAGGGACCTTTCTGCATGTGCAGTCGAGAAGGTGTCCTTGACCTCAAGAATGAGAGAGATGTGGTCTATCTTCTCTCCAAGCAGAACTCAGCTCCCCTTGCTCCTGCCATTATGTTTATCCCAGAGTATCTGTCCACAGGGGACAGATTCCAGCTGCTCAGCCTGGGGCCCATCCATCTCCTGCCTCAAATTCCCCCTGAGAGACGTGGACCCCAAGAAATCTTTACTGGGAAGATAAAGGCCGAAGGTCTATCTTCTGTAGCTTCGTCAGGCTGGCATGGGGCTTGCAGACCCTACCTAATTGGAGCCATGCAACTCTTGCCATATCTTGTTGAGGGACCCCAGGGTGACTTCTCTTATTCTGGCAGGGTCTTTTTCGGGGAGCAGCTGGAATCCATGCATCACCATTATCCTGTTGTGCCCTCGAGGAAACAAACTGAATAGGTAGATTAGAGGAGCAGGAGCTAAAGACTAGTTAAAGACAGTTATAATCCGAGACTCGAGCAGGGGTAAGAATCTGGTTATACGTGGTCAGCATAGTTTTGTTAATCTCAGGGTTAAAATTTAGCATATTTCTCTGTTTCTAAAATGGAAGTTCTGAACCTGTTGGTCCCAGCCCTCCTACTTGGGCTGAAAGGTCTTAGATTTATAACAGTACGGAAGACAACAAAGCACTAGGCGAAACATGACTGAAAAGAGGAGGGGTATAAGAAAATGGAAGCCCGTCAGAAAGTTTTTAATACCTTGTGGGATCCAAGAGAACAAACTGGAGAACCAGTTTTCAGTTTTCCCGCCCATATTGAATAACGAGGATTGATGGTTAATTATCTGCTGAAGCCAGGTGGCTTATTGTTGAATTGTTTCAGTGTTGGTTTCTACCTGGGAAGAGGTGTTAACGTATGTGCGACAGGAAGTATTGGTGGTTGCACATACTCCTCCTCGTTCTGCCAATGGATAATCCAGGGCCAATCGGTTGTCAAGTACCACCTTGGCCAGGGAATCTAGAGACTGTAAATTAATACGAGATTTAGTAGTCTCACTGGCTGTGGTGGTAAGAGTGCGACGCAAGTTTTGAAGGATGTATTGGTGGGCAGCTGTCCCCCCACCATGGTAACAGTGCATACCCAACGAAATAGGCATCTCCATCTGGGATATTCCTGGGTGTTTCGAGTCAATCCAGTGAACAGTTTTAATGAACTGACCCAGTGCTTGGATTCATTTGATGAGTGGATTGAGAAAGGGGAAATCAATGTTCCCAGCCTACACTGCGTGGATGTGGAATGATTGTGTAGGCAGTTAGTAGCCCACAGTTGTTTATCTACGTGGCATCCAAAGACGTATCCTGTTGGGGCACAATAGACTGACTGGCCTAAGGTTTTAAAGCTTAGCCATCCAATCCTGTTGTTGTGGAAATATTTTCCAACCATATACCCAATGCGCTCCATCCGTTCCATTCTGTCAGTTGCTCCACCGGTATGGATCCTTCTGCCATCAGGTAGTGGGTTAGAGTTTGAGCACAAACGGGCAGCTGGACCTCTGGCTTGGGCGAGGGGCATCATAAAATGCTGGGGTGTCTTAATGCCGGTTTTTCATTCCCCAGTTTCGACCTCATGTTCTCCTTCTGCTGCTAAGGAAGAGGTAGGCAAGAGACGTGAGAATTGTTTTCTGTGGGAAGATGAACAATTTGACTCTGTACATCACAGCACTGAGTCTTGGGTCTTTTTTTTTTTTTTTTTTTTTAAATTTTTTATTTTTTTAATTTTTTTAACATCTTTATTGGGGTACAATTGCTTTACAATGGTGTGTTAGTTTCTGCTTTATAACAGAGTGAATCAGTTATACATATACATATGTTCCCATGAGTCTTGGGTCTTTGAAAGTCCATTTTCCCTCAGGAACTTGGCGAAAATTCTTTACGCTATGGTCGATGATGATGATGACGGACTTAGCTCACGGGGTAAGCAAATCCAGCATCCCGTCAACTGAGGGGAGGAAGCAGGAGTTTGCACGGTGTGAACCAGGGAGTTGTCTGTCTGTCCTGTGGACAAGGGAAGGAGGTAGAGAAAATCTAAAGTAATTAATACCTTCATAGTTGCACCAATCAGAGTTTTGATCTTGAAAAATGACTGGAAAGCAGGAGCATTAAAAGAAGTGTTGTAGGGAGTTGAAAGCCAGTGGTTAAGTATGGGTCCTGAGGTTTCAGGTGAGTCACGCTAAACCGCCCAGCATGGGTAGAGGCGTTCTCTCTCGGGTATAGGCGCAGGGCTACAGCGGCACTCGTAATAAATTGCGAAAGCAAACGCGAGAGCGAGGGGGACAGTGATTATCTAACTCTACCAGAGCGTGCCAGTTATTTTGTAAGTGGACTAGAGCACTGGAAGGCAGAAAGGAAGATAGTGGCTGTGGGTACTTAGCCTTGGGTCTAAGAAGTCTCTGTCCTTCCTGAATAGAGCTTTAGGTCGTGGAGAGACTTCCTCGTCCACCTGGATTTTTCAGGCTGTCCAGGGTCCTCCGTGTCCTATGGAGACTTGGGGGAAAGGGGTGGATTCATAGGAATGGTTGGAATGTGGGTCTTCGGGTTCCTGTAACATCAGTGGAGACAGGTTTAATCCTGGACAGACGGACCCAATTCATGACTCCCTGGAGCTTAACTGCTGTAGGGGTGCTCAGCAGGACTTGTTAAGGACCCTTCCACTTTGGGAGTAGCTGGGCGCCGGGGGACTCATTTTTCCAGGTCTCTAAGAGCACCCAGTCCCCAGGATTTACAGTGGAGTGACTGGGGCCCTTACCTGGGGAGGGCTGGGTTCTGTTGCCGTATTCTTGTATAGCCCTCTGGACCTGGCGTAGGTTTATAATGTATTTAAGATGGGCTTGGGTCTCTGGGCCAGTTAGCATGTCCAAGGTAAGGAATGGCCTTCCGTGTGTCATTTCAAAGGGGCTTAACTTACTGGTTGTTTTAGGGGCTGCCCTGACCCTTCAGGGAGCTACTGGCAGCAGGCGGTACCGCGGTCCTGGTTTCTTGACAGTTTGCCCACGGTTTTCTTTAGGGTATGACTGGCCTGCTCTGCCTTCCCTGAGGATGAAGGTCTCCTGGACGAATACAGATGGTATCTGATCCCTAAGGCCTGGGAGAGCTGTTGGGTAACCCTGGCTTTGAATGAGGGTCCACTGTCACTCTGGAGGTGGTGGGGTAACCTGAACCTAGGAGTGATTTGTTATATTGATAGAAGTGCTCTAGCCACTTTGGTTGCCTTTTCCGTCCTACTGGGGAAGGCCTCTGCCCATCCAGTGAAAGTGTCTTTAAATACTAATAAGTATTTGAAGCCTAGGAAAGAGGGCACCTGACTGAAACCCATTTGCCAGACCTCTCCTGCGTAAGTCCCACGTTACTGGGCTGGACTAACAAGAGGGGGAAGGGTGAGGCTTGAGGCTGTCTCTGGATTATGGGTGGTGCAGAGGGCGCAGGCTTGAGTAACCCCTGCTGATTGTCCCTGGGAGCCCTGTCCTGTAAAAAGCTGGAAAACCACTGCAGACATGGAGTGGCTTTCTCTCTCATTCTCTCTCCCCCACATGGAGGAATCATGTGGCCCTTTAATAATTTTCCATTGGTCAGAAAGAGGTACAAGCAATTTTTGATCTATGTGCCACCAGCCATCTCTTCCCTTAGTTCCCCCTTGGTCTCGTGGCCAGGTCTCTTCGGAAGTTGAGTACCTGGGTATAACATTAGAAGGGGCAAGGGATGGGATCAATGCCATTTCTGTTGTGGGTATCAGGGCTGTTGTTCCCTTGGGTAATTTGAGAAGTTCCCTTTTGGTGCCCGCAGCAGTGAATGAGTGCTACCTGTTTTGGTTTTTGAACCACTTCTATGAGATGTAAAATCTCAGCCTCATTTTTTAGGGGAATTTCTTGTATTTAAAAATTCTCTCTTTGTTTCCAGATAGCTATGTGGGCATGTGAAACAGGGAAGGCATATTTTGAGTCTGTGTATATATTTACAATTTTTCCTTCCCCTAGGGTTAAGGCTCGGGTTAGAGCTATCAGTTCAGCCTCCTGGGCTGAAGTGTTGGGTGGCAAAGGTTTCACTTCTGTGACACTATGAGCGCTCATGATAGCATACCCTGCCCTCCTGACCCCGTCCTTAATAAAGCTACTGCTGTCAGTAACCATTCTTCCTCAGGGTTTTCTATGGCTTGATCTGTTAGATTAGGCCTAGAGGCATAGACCTGGTCAAGGGTTTTGAGGCAGGAATGTATTAGTTCTGGGCTGTCAGCAGGCATCCATGTAGCTGGGTTGAGGGTGCAGCAGGTTTTAAGGGTTACCTCTGGGGAGTTGAGGAACAAAGCCTGGTACTTAGTAAGGCGGCCTCCAGTTAGCCAGTGGTGGCCTTTGATCTCCAGGATCCCTTGTACTTGATGGGAGGTCTGGACTTCCAGTGGCTGTCCAAAGGTAAGCTTGTTAGCTTTTTCCACTAATTAAAGTGGTGGCAGCTACTACACGAAGGCAGCCAGGCCAACCTTGGGCCACCAACAACCTTGAGTCTGGTTGTTTGGAAAAATAGCGTATAGGCTGAGGAACTTGCCCTAGCTTCTGTACTGGGACCCACCCCCACCCCCCCC
>NW_006770402.1:2390470-2394766 GCF_000442215.2 Lipotes vexillifer | reverse complement strand
CCCCCCCCCCCGCCCCCCGCAAGCTGTCCCTTGCTTTTCAGTCACGTATAAGATGAATGGCTTTTTCAAAGTGGGGAGACCCAGAGCAGGGGCTCTGGTGAGGGCCTGCTTGATATTATTAAAAGCCTTTTCCTGTTCCCCAGTCCAAAGTAATGGTTTTGTATCTGGGCCTTTAGTTGCTTCATACAGGAGTTAAGCCATTATCCCAAATCCTGGAATCCAAATTCTGCAAAATCCTGCCATGCCCAAAAAAGGTGTTTGTCTTTAGAGTGCTTAGGCCTAATATAGCCTATTTTCTATCTGGAGATAACTGTCTACTTCCGAGGTTTATAATATAGTGCAGATGTTTAACTTGTTGCTTTGAGATTTGTGCCTGTGTCCGAGAGACTCTAACCTCGGGCCCCAGGGAAATTAAGGACTTCAATTGTATTCTGATTTGAGGCCTCCATGGAGGGGCTACATATTAATGTATCAATATCTACATACTGTGGAATAGCCCCTTTTAGGTGTTATTTCCCTTAGTTCTTTTCCTAGGGCCTTGGCAAACAAGTGTGGGCTGTCCCGAAACCCCTGAGGCAATACTGTTCAGGTGTATTGTTGCATTTGGCCTGAGAGGGCATTAGTCCACTCGAAGGCAAACAGATACTGTGAGGAGGGATGCACTGGGATGCAAAAACGTCATCCTTGAAGTTGAGCACAGTAAACCATTTAGCATCCTCAGGGATTTGGGCTAATGTGTTATAAGGATTGGCCACGAGGGGGTGAATAGAGACCACAGCATAATTTACTGCTTTAAGATCTTGTACCATTCTATATTCCCCATTTGGCTTAACATCTGGAAAAATAGTATTCCGTGGAGACTGGCAGGACACCAAGAGGCCATGTTTTAAGAATTTATCTACAGGGGGTTGTAAACCCTTCTTTGCTTCCAACTTTATGGGGTATTGTCTCTTGTTAGGGTAGGCAGCTTCTGGCTTAAAGCTAATTTTACAGGTTGGGTGTTTATGGCCCTCCCAGGGACTCCTTTGTCCCAAACTGCAGGGTTCACTGGTTGGAGAGTATGGCTGGGAATAGGCCCTTGATCTACCTTAGTCAGGGTCAAGATAAGGGGCTACTTTCCTCCTAACTGTAATATGGCCCTGAGGGAGCCCAGAAAGTCTCTCCCCAGTAGTGGGGTAAGACACTCCGGGACAACTAAAAAGGTATGTGAAATCAAACCCTGCTCAAATTGGCAAGTGAGAGGCCCAGTAAAGTAATGGGTGTGAGGCTTTCCTTGGACACCAGTCACAGTACAGCTTTTGGAGGAAAGAGGCCCAGCATGAGAAATCAGGACAGAGTAAGTGGCTCCGGTGTCAGTTAAAAAATCGATCTTCTCGGGCTTCCCTGGTGGCGCAGTGGTTGAGAGTCCGCCTGCCGATGCAGGGGACGCGGGTTCGTGCCCCGGTCCGGGAAGATCCCACATGCCGCGGAGCGGCTGGGCCCATGAGCCGTGGCCACTGGGCCTGCGCATCCGGAGCCTGTGCTCCACAACGGGAGAGGCCACAACAGTGAGAGGCCCACGTACCGCAAAAAAAAAAAAAATCGATCTTCTTACCTGCCATATCATGGACCACCCGGGGCTCCGTGATGGAGACAAGACATCTCATGGGGAGATGTCGTCCAGCATGGCAGTCTCAGGAGTGGGGACCCTCCTTCCCCTTTGGGACCGAGGGCAGTCCCACTTCCAATGACCTGTTTGTTTGCAGGCTGGGCACGGCCTAGGGCCATTCTTGGGCCCAGTGGCCTGTTGACTTGCGCTTGGAGCATTCCTCCTTGTTGGTCTTACTTCCAGACAGATAGTTGAACTTTCTTGGCCCCCTTGGGTTGTCTTGAGGTTGCAAGGCGTGGCTGACAGCAACGGCTGTAAGTTTTGCACGAGCCTTGTCCTGTCTTTTCTCACGTTTGGTTCTTTCTTCCTCCTCAGCTTGATCTTGATTATTAGATACTCCAAAGGCCACCTCTAGGAGTTGGGGCATGGGGGCTTGTGGTCCTAACTGTAACTTTTTTTTTTTCCGGTACGCAGGCCTTTCACTGTTGTGGTCTCTCCCGTTGTGGAGCACAGGCTCCGGACGCGCAGGCCCAGTGGCCACGGCTCATGGGCCCAGCCGCTCCGCGGCATGTGGGATCTTCCCGGACCGGGGCACGAACCCGCGCCCCCTGCATCGGCAGGTGGACTCCCAACCACTGCACCACCAGGGAAGCCCCTAACTGTAACTTTTGGAGTTTCTACCTAATATCAGGGGCAGACTGGCTGATAAAGGGTTGTCCCAGCAGGGATTGACCTTTGGGAGTGGAGGGCTCAATGTTAGTATATTTTCTAAAAGCCTCCACAAGCCATCCATAAAAGAGGGCTGGATTTTCTTTTTCTTCTTGGGTCACTCCTTTAACCCTTTCATAGTTAACTGACTTTTTGGTACACTTTCTTATCCCTTCTAATACACATTGGATCATGTGCTTCCTGGCTTCTGTTCCCTCCCAGGAATCATAATTCCAGCAGAGCTCCTGATTTGGGGCTGCGACTCCACCCATAACAAAATGTTTGGGTTGGTCCGTGGCAAGCTGGTCAGCGTGCCCCCCGGGCTGCTCCCCAATTCTCTGTTTCTCCTCAGGGGTACGGCAAGTACGTAGGACTACTTGGACATCCTTCCAAATTAAATCGAAGGCCAGAGTTAGGGCCTGAAACCCTTCAGCAAACTAGGGTCTTCAGCAAATCAGCCCAGTCTTTGTTTGCATTGGGCTAAGTCAACTAAAGAGAAGGGCACATATATTCTGATTGTCCCTTTGCTATTTGCCACTTCCCTAAGAGGGGATAATTTCCCCGACCCTGGGTGACAGGAAGCTCCACTGCGAGTTACCCCGGAGGGACTAGTCTCTCTTTCTTGGGGTATCGGAGGGTATAGAGGGACATGGGGAGGTGGAGTTTGGGATCGGTCAGAGGGCTCTGGAGAGGTAGGTGACACCAGAGAAGTGGGCGGCTCTGAAGAAGTAGGGGTGCTGTCAGGAGTAGGGGAGCTCTGTTTCCCCCCTGAGAGTTGGGGGAAGTTAGGAGGGGATCATCTAAAACGTCGGGAGGGTTTTCTGGTTCCCCAGGCTTTTGATTACAAGAGCTGCATAGGGCGGGATTTTGGTAAAGGACCATGAAGGCTTGAACACAGGGAACCTCAGTCCACGTTCCTATCTTGCAGCAATAAAGATCCAATTGCAGAATGGTATTATAATTTACAGACTCATTTTCAGGCCATTTTTCTCCATCCTGGAACTGAAACAAAGGCCAGGCAGTGTTACAGTAGAATTTGTTTTTTCTTTCTTAACCCGTCTATTTTAAAACGTTTCTAGTTCTTAAGGATACGCTCCAGAGGTGTTTCTTCTGGCTTGGGAGGGGATCCTCCCATGTTGGGTAACCTGCAACCGAGAACAAAAGAGCTCTCCTAGAAATGGAATTTGGTGTCCCAGAAACATTGCAAGGAGGCGCTTGAAGGAGATTCAGAGCATCCTCTAAATTTCCTTCAGTCTTATTGCTGATGGGGTTTGGAGTATCGCCTACTTCCCCATCGATTCCTAACCAGACATTTCCAGTCATCCTTGGTACCTTGTGCAAGGTGTCCCCCATGTGGCCAGGGGAGGACATTTGAACCAGTGCAGACCAGTTGCCAGGATTCCCCTTAGGGAGGGATCTGTGGTCTATAGAGCTTATGCCCTATGACAGGTCTTCCTATGCTGGGGTGTATTCCTCGTGATTAAGCATCTACAAAGTTTATAATGCAGGCTTCTGTGTAGCGGCCAGCCCAGTAGGCTGTCCGTAGCAGTGTGTAGGCTGCCCGTAGCAGTGTGTAGGCTGCCAAGGCCTGGAGTAAGGGAGTCTGATAGATGCAAAGAGGAACCCTTGGAGAAATCAGAGTTGGGTGCTATGGAAGATGGCACATGTTCAAGACCCAAGGGGCCGGGAGGTAGAGAAATTCTGATAGTAGATTTTTGGACATTGATGTGAAAGACTAGACAACAGAAGAACCCCAAATCCATTACCCTATCTATCTGGAGGCTAAGATAAAATCATCAGGCACTTCCCAGTTTTATCTGACAGAGGCAACAGTGAGTTTGGAAGTGGTGGGAAGGGGATGCAGTTTAGGAATGAGGTCCAGAAAATCCTTCCCTGAAACGGTACAGAGATACAAAGTGAGAAAGAGACCTTGCTGTATGAGCGCGGTGGGAAAGAAAAGCATAGAGGAGGGTTCCATATGGGACAGGGAAAGATAGAGG
>NW_006770402.1:2387027-2390460 GCF_000442215.2 Lipotes vexillifer | reverse complement strand
GAGAGGGTGGGGGAGAGAGACAGAGAGAAAGAGAGAGAGAGAGAGAGAGAGAGAGAAAGAAAAAAGAAAGAGACAGAGAGAGGGAGGGAGAGAGGGGGAGAGAGAGGCAGGCGCCCCTTGGACTCCTTCACGGTGAGAAATCACGTTTCCACCATGTCCCAGAGGACATCGGCAGCTGTCACCCCAGTGTTAGTTGGATATGCATGGCCTGGGGGATACCCGCTGCCACCGTCACCTGGGGGAGCCATAACACATTGAGTGGACCAAGATTAGGCCCCGTGGGTCTTGAAAAGAAAGCGAAGCAGAGAGTGAGAGAAACAGGGCAAGAGCGAAAGGGGCCTCAAGCAGCAGCTGTGCCAAGCCCGCGGTTAACCGTTGAATTCCCAGGTTTGGGCACCAAAAATGATTGCGGGTGGCCTTGGCCGTGGCTTGAAGCAGGATCTCGGTTCCCCGACCAGAGACTGAAGTTAGGCCGCGGCAGTGAGAACACCAAATCCCAGCCACTAGATCTCCAGGGCCAGTGGCTACTTACAGGGCCCTGGGTTGTCTGCTTTGGAGAAAGGAATTTCAACAAAGAGAAGGAAGGTAGTGAAACAAGTAGTGTTTTTGAGGAGGAAAGGAAAGTACATGTGGATAGACACACATGGGTGGGCCCAGAGAAAGAGTCGCACCCTTGGGGTAGTTAAGATCACTTATATGGGGCAGTTCTTCCCGGTTCCCTCTGGCCAGTCATCCTGCTTTGCCTGGCTCTGAGTCCATATTTGGGCTAATTCAGGGCCCTCCGCTGCGTGCACGTGCATCTTTTAGCCAAGATGGATTCCAGTGCAGGGGTTTCTGGAAAGAAGAACATATTATGGTCTGACACCCCCTCCCTTCTCTGATCTCTGAAGAACCTTTCTCGCATGTGCAATCGGGAAGGTGTCCTTGACCTCAAGAATGAGAAGTATGTGGTCTCTCTATCTTCTCTCCAAGCAGGACTGGCTCCTCCTTGCTCCTGCCGTTAGCTTTATCCTGGCGTATCTGTCCACAGGGGAAGATTCCAGCTGCTCAGCCTGGGGCCCATCTATCTCCTGCCTCGGCAAGAGTGGGCATCCTTGTCTTGATCTTAGGGGAAATGCTTTCAGCTTTTCACTGTTGAGAATGATGTTAGCTGTGGGTTTGTTACATATGGCCTTATTATGCTGAGGTAGCTTCCCTCTATGCCCAGTTTCTAGGGGATTTTTAAAAAAATTTTTTTTTAATTTATTTTCGGCTGTATCAGGTCTCATTTGTGGCACACGGGATCTTCGTTGAGGCATGCATGTGGGATCTTTCGTTTCGACATGCGGGCTCTTCCTTGCAGCTCGCAGGCACCAGGGCACATGGGCTCTGTAGTTTGCAGCACGCAGCCTCTCTAATTGAGGCACACGAGCTCAGTAGTTGTGGCATGCAGGCTTAGTTGCCCCATGGCATGTGGGATTTTAGTTCCCTGACCAGGGATCGAACCCACGTCCTCTGCATTGTAAGGCAGATTCTTTACCACTGGACCACCAGGGAAGTCCCTGGGAATTTTTTAAAAAATATAAATTTATTTATTTATTTTTATTTTTTATTTTTGGCTGCGTTGGGTCTTCGTTGCTGTGAATGAGCTTTCTCTAGTTGCAGCGAGCGGGGACTACTCTTCGTGTGGTGTGCGGGCTTCTCATTGTTGTGGCTTCTCTTACTGCAGAGCATGGGCTCTAGGCATGCGGGCTCAGTAGTTGTGGCTCACGGGCTCTAGAGTGCAGGCTCAGTAGTTGTGATGCACGGGCTTAGTTGCTCTGCGGCATGTGGGATCTTCCCGGGCCAGGGCTCGAACCCCTGTCCCCGGCATTGGCAGGCGGATTCTTAACCACTGCGCCACCAGGGAAGCCCTCTAGAGAGTTTTTATCATAAATGGATGTTGAATTTTGTCAAAAGCTTGTTTTGCATTTATCGAGTTGATCATATGGTTTTTATTCTTTAGTTTTTTAATGTGGTGTATCACACTGATTTGCAGATATTGAAGAATCCTTGCATCCCTGGGATAAATCCCACTTGATCATGGTGTATGATCCTTTTAATGTATTATTGGATTCGGTTTGCTAGTATTCTGTTGAGGATTTTTGCATCTGTGTTCATCAGTGATATAGGCCTGTAATTTTTTTTGTTGTATCTTTGGTTTGGTATCAGGGTGATGGTGACCTCATTGAATGAGTTTGGGAGTGTTCCTTCCTCTGCAGTTTTTTGGAGGAGTTTCAGAAGGATAGGTGTTAGCTCTTCCCTAAATGTTTGATAGAATTCGCCTGTGAAGCCATCTGGTCCTGGACTTTTTGTCTGTTGGGAGTTTTTAAATCACAGTTTCAATTTCAGTACTTGTGATTGGTCTGTTCATATTTTCTATTTCTTCCTAGTTTGTAAATTGACTTTTGAAGTGCTCAAAAGCCTAATGTTTATTCTAACAGTGTTGCCATTCTTAGCACTTTTTTGTGCACCCACCCTATGCCCCTATGAGATATGTAATGAATATTTAACTCCTACACAATATGAGATATAGTTATTATTTTCATCGTTTTATAGATGAGAGAAGTGAGGCTTGGAAAAGGTAAGTGAACTCATCAAAGATTTCACATCTAGCGAATATTAGTAAAAATATTCATTTATCATTCAGGCTTCAAAGATTATGGATAAAAAAGTGTGCCCCTGATAATATGGAGGATATTTCTCTAAAACAGAAAAAAAACTTTAAAAGCACTATGGCCTTACGTAAGAGCATATGCTTTGTCCAAATGAGAGAAAAATCCTTAAGAACGGATCCAATTCCCTCTGAAGCTGAGGTGACTGGCCCCATTTCATCTTCAGATGTGGCAGCACCACCTAGTGGCAAAGAAAGACATAGCCCTAGTGAATGGTTTTCTTCTTTGGACAACTAACCCTGTTTTTGAGAGTGACAGATTAATTTGGGGCTTCCAATTCAAAATAAAATGATCAAATATGTTTACCTCCTTTACCTGGAAAAATTTCTCAACAAATACTAAGAAGACAGAAAGAGGACAGAAGGTGATAACTGAACAGAGCAGCGGAAGTTCAGGGCAACGGCCTGCGTGAGGAGATAACTGATAACCGAAGATGGCCCGAGGAGCCCGGAACTTAGAGGCAGTCTGATCTGTGAAGAGGGCTGGAAAAGTGGGGAGGGGGTGCAAATTAATCTGTTCACCTGCTGCCCGTGCTCAGGAGGTTTACACTCAAGACGATTTGATCCAAAGGTGCTGATCTCAGGGACATCAGGCCCACATAGACCAGGAGGATAAAGAGGCAGGAACTGAAGAAAAATCCGCGCCCTGAATGGTGGCTCGTCAACCTCTTTCCCACACGCAACACCTGCAGACGTCCTGGAGAAACTGAAGAATGCTGGAGAAAAATACACCACAGAAGT
>NW_006770402.1:2385190-2387004 GCF_000442215.2 Lipotes vexillifer | reverse complement strand
CTTTCCCTGCTGTCCTTTGTGATGGCAGTGTTGACCTGAAACAAATGCACAGCTATTTCTCCAGCAAAGATGGCTTTATTCAGGATCAACAGAGAATTGCAGTTCGGGAGCTGCAACTATGATGAGCAGCATGTGAGTTTCCCACATGGTAAGGGAGGAAGAGCGCTTTTACGGGGGGGGTGGAAAAGGAAGTTGGGAGTGTTGTAGCAAACAGAGTCCATGGCTTTTCCTTAGCTGACTCCTTGCCAGGAAAGAAGAGAAATCTTTCTTCTTCCTATTGGGCTGTGCTGTGGTCATAGGGTCTGAGAGCTCCCCCTTCTGGTCTCCAGATTCTATTTAACTGAGGGTTCTGTTCATTAATTTTTTACACCAGCCTTTACCAAACCCAGCCCTACCGGTATGAGTCTCTCTAAAATATGAATGGATGGCCAGAAGTCATCACACTTTCAAGGAAAAGCTCTGACGTGAAAAATGAAGACCAAAACCAGCAAATGGGGGAAAGAGGCTGAGTGGAAACAGAAGATGTAGGAAGGGGACAGAAGCTACACTTAATAGTATCAGAAGAGAATGTTAAAAAAAAAAAAAGAAAAAAGAGAAAACAGAAAAAATAATTCTTTGCAGTTTATAAAAATGGTAACTGAAATAACAATTCACCGTAAGTTTTGAAGGCTGACGGCTGAGGAAATTCCAGGAACGTTGAACATTAAGAAAAAAGGTAGATAGAGATTGGAGACAAAAGAAAACTAGGAGTTGAGAACAAATCTTAAGTGGGGAAAATCTGTCTAATGGAATATTCAGAAAGAGAGAAAAGAGGAAAGAGGTGTTGTGTGATCCTTCAGTGATGTACCTTGGCAGGGTCCTTCCCATTTATTACAATGAGTACTTATTAGGTCTTTCAATAAAGTTATGGGTTATCATTCTAGCAAATATTCTGGCAGAGCTTTCCATGTCAGCAGAAACAGAGCCTCTTCTTTTTAAATGCTTCATAATACTCTGTTATCTAGAACTAAATAGCATATTTAACAACCCATTTTTCCATTGGTGAGCGTTTAGGTGTTTTTCTGTGTCTTGGCATTACAAACAGTGCTGCTATAAACACCCTGGAATCCTTCCCCTTCTCTGCAGATGTTTTGAGTATTTCCCTTAGAAGTATACCTCAAGAAAAGATTTCTAGATCACAGAGTATGAATATTTTTAAGTTAAAACCCAAAGATTGCCCCTTCCTCATGACACCGATTTATGCTGTTACCAGCTGAGCTTGGGGTGCCATCTCTCCATACCCAAGACTGGATGCTAATAATCTACTAAACTGTTTTCCAGCCTATTAGATTAAAAAATGACATCTCATTATCTTAATTTGCATTTTCTTGACTATTATCAAGGTTGAACAGTTTTATTTACTAATCATTTGTATTTCTTCTTCTGTGAACTGGCCATTTGCATCCTTTGAACATTTATATTGGATTATTTGTCTTTTTCTTACTGATTTATAGGAGCTATTAATATATTCTGGACAGAGGCTTCTATCTTAGAAGTTATCAATGTTTTATTTTAATCAGTTTTGTCTTTTAACTTTGTTAAAAATCCCTGTTATAATGAGAGATCCCTGAAGGCAGGGAATTGGTGTTACTCATTTTTGTTGCCAAGCATCTGGCAGGACATACTAGACACTCATTTTGTGAATGAAAACAGAGACATGACCTTGGCTTCATGACCGCACTGAAAGAACATTTATAGGTGCTTGTAGCCAGAGCTCTCCTGGGTCTCGGTGACTTCTCAGATTGCGGGGCGGGGCGGGCGGGGGCGTGGGGGGA
>NW_006770402.1:2379012-2385084 GCF_000442215.2 Lipotes vexillifer | reverse complement strand
GGAATGCCAGTGACGTATACTCCCTATCGTTAAGTCATGAAGAACCATAATAGGGTGTAGATGGGTGGTTGAGGGAGTATCCTCTGGTTATCTTCCTGAGCCTAAAACCAGGATCTAGTCAACAGGTTAATGTAGTAAAAAGAGAGATGTGTGTGGTTGGACTAGCTTACAGAGATGCATATGTCTTTAGGACCAGAAAACTGTTAAAAAGTTTGATTTGACAATGGACTATGACTTTTCATATTTTAACACCAGTGGCAAGAAAGTCTCAACCAAATGGGAGTTAAACTAGTAAAAGATTGTGGTGAGGGTGGAAATTCACTACATATAGTCTTTAAGTGGTATTGTTTTAATAGACAGCATGAAGTTTGAGATTTGGTATTTATTCATATGTTAGTGTCAGTTGTTACAATTTTTGGATCTTTGAAAACTCATGGGTGGAATTTTTAGATTTCTTTTTTTTAAATAGATCTTTATTGGAGTATAATTGCTTCACAAAACTGTGTTAGTTTCTGTTGTACAACAAAGTGAATCAGCCATATGCATACATATATCCCCATATCCGGTCCCTCTTGAGCCTCCCTCCCGTCTTCCCCATCCCACCCCTCTGGGTCATCGCAAAGCACCGAGCTGATCTCCCTGTGCTATGCTGCTGCTTCCCACTAGCTAACTATTTTACTTTCGGTAGTGTATATATGTCGATGCTACTCTCATTTCGCCCCAGCTTCCCCCTCCCACCCTGTGTCCTTAGGTCCATTCTCTATGTCTGCATCTTTACTCCTGCCCTGCAACTAGGTTCATCAGTACCATTTTTTTTTTTCTTTTAGGTTACATATATATGCGTTAGAATACATTTTTTTCTCTTTCTGACTTACTTCACTCTGTATGACAGACTCCAGGTCCATCCACCTCACTACAAATAACTCAATTTCGTTTCCTTTTATGGCTGAGTAATATTCCATTGTATAATATGTACCACATCTTCTTTATCCATTCATCTGTCTATGGGCAGTTAGGTTGGTTCCATGTCCTGGCTATTGTAAATAGTGCTGCAGTGAACATTGTGGTATATGTCTCTTTTTGAATTACGGTTTTCTCAGGGTATATGCCCAGTAGTGGGATTGCTGGGTCATATGGTAGTTCTATTTTTAGTTTTTTAAAGAACCTCCATACTGTTCTCCATAGTGGTTGTATCAATTTACATTCCCACCAACAGTTCAGGAGGGTTCCCTTTTCACCACACCCTTTGCAGCATTTATTGTTTCTAGGTTTTTTGATAATGACCATTCTGACCGGCGTGAGGTGATATCTCATTGTAGTTTTGATTTACATTTCTCTAATAATTAGTGATGTTGAGCATCATTTGATGTGCCTCTTGGCCATCTGTATGTCTTCCTTAGTGAAATGTCTATTTAGGTCTTCTGCCCTTTTTTTTTTTTTTTTTTTTTTTTTTTGGCGGTACGCGGGCCTCTCACTGCTGTGGCCTCTCCCGTTGCGGAGCACAGGCTCCGGATGCGCAGGCTCAGCGGCCATGGCTCACGGGCCCAGCCGCTCCGCGGCATGTGGGATCTTCCCAGACCAAGGCACGAATCCGTGTCCCCTGCATCGGCAGGTGGACGCTCAACCACTGCGCCACCAGGGAAGCCCTTCTGCCCATTTTTTAATTGGATTGTTTGTTCTTTTTGTTACTGAGCTCCATGAGCTGTTTGTATATTTTGAAGATTAATCCTTTGTTGTTTCATTTGCAAATATTTTCTCCCATTCTGAGGTTGTCTTTTTGTCTCGTTCATGATTTAATTTGCTGTGCAAAAGCTTTTAAGTTTAATTAAGTCCCATTTGTTTATTTTTGTTCTTATTTCTATTACTCTAGGAGATGGGTCAAAAAAGATCTTGCTGTGGTTTTTGTCAAAGAGTGTTCTTCCTGTGTTTTCCTATAAGAGTTTTATAGTGTCTGGTCTTACATTTAAGTCTTTAATCCATTTGCAGTTTATTTTTCTGTATGGTGTTAGGGAGTGTTCTAATTTCATTCTTTTACATGTAGCTGTCCAGTTTTCCCAGCACCACTTCTTGAAGAGGCTGTCTTTTCTCCACTGTACGTTCTTGCCTCCTTTGTCATAAATTAGGTGCGCATATGTGCATAGATTTATCTCTGGGCGTTCTCTCCTGTACCATTGATCTATATTTGTTTTTGTGCCAGTACCATACTGTCTTGATTACTGTAGCTTTGTGGTATAGTTTGAATTTGGGGAGACTGATTCCTCCAGCTCCATTTTTCTTTCTCAAGATTGCTTTGGCTATTTGGGGTCTTTTGTGTTTCCATACAAATTGTGAAATTTTTTGTTCTAGTTCTGTGAAAAATGCCATTTGTCGTTTGATAGGGATTGCATTAATCTGTAGATTGCTTTGGGTAGTATAGTCATTTTCACGATATTGATTCTTCCAATCCTAGAACATGGTGTATTTCTCCATCTGTTTATGTCATCTTTGATTTCTTTCATCAGCGTTTTATAGTTTTCTGAGTACAAGTCTTTAGCCTCCTTAGGCAGGATTATTCCTAGGTATTTTATTCTTTTTGTTGCGATGGTAAATGGGATTGTTTGCTTAATTTTTCTTTCTGATTTTTTGTTGTTGGTGTATAGGAATGCCAGAGATTTCTGTGCATTAATTTTGTATCCTGCAACCTTACCAAATTCATTGATTAGTTCTAGTAGTTTTCTGGTGGCATCTTTAGGGTTTTCTATGTATAGTATCATGTCATCCACAGACAGTAACAGTTTTACTTCTTCTTCTCCAATTTGTATTCCTTTTCTTTCTTTCTCTTCTCTGACTGCCATGGCTAGGACTTTCAAAACTATGTTGAATAAGAGTGGTAAGATTGGACATCCTTGTCTTGTTCCTGATCTTAGTGGAAATGCTTTCAGTTTTTCACCATTGAGTATGATGTTTGCTGTGGGTTTGTCATAAATAGCCTTTATTATGTTGAGGTAGATTCGCTCTGTGCCCATTTTCTGGAGAGTTTCTATCATAAATTGTTGAATTGTGTGAGAAGCTTTTTCTGCATCTATTGAGATGATCATATGGTTTTTATTCCTTAATTTGTTAATGTGGTGTATCACATTGATTGATTTGCATATATTCAAGAATCCTTGCATCCCTGGGATAAATCGCACTTGACCCTGGTGTATGATCCCTTTAATGGGTTGTTGGATTCTGTTTGCTAGTATTTTGTTGAGGAGTTTTGCATCTATGTTCATCAGTGATATTGGTCCATAATTTTCTTTTATTGTGATATCTTTTTCTGGTTTTGGTATCAGGGTGATGGTGGCTTTGTAGAATGAATTTGGGAGTGTTTCACCCTCTGCCGTTTTTTGGAAGAGTTTGAGAAGAATCAGTGTTAGCTCTTCTCTGAATGTTTGATAGAATTCACCTGTGAAGCCATCTGGTCCTGGACTTTTGTTTTGTTGGAAGTTTTTGTTTTTTTTTTTTTTTTTGTGGTACACGGGCCTCTCCCGTTGTGGAGCACAGGCTCTGGACGTGCAGGCTCAGCGGCCATGGCTCACGGGCCCAGCTGCTTCGCAGCATGTGGGATCTTCCCGGACTGGGGCACGAACCTGTGTCCCCTGCATCTGCAGGCAGACTCTCAACCACTGCGCCACCAGGGAAGCCCCTGTTGGAAGATTTTTAATTACGGTTTCAATTTCATTACTTGTGATAGGTCTGTTTATATTTTCTAATTCTTCCTGGTTCAGTCTTGGAAAATTGTACCTTTCCAAGAATTTGTCCATTTCTTTGTGGTTGTCCATTTTATTGGCATATAGTTGTTTGTAGTAGTCTCTTATAACCCTTTGTATTTCTGCCGTGTTGGTTCTGATTTCTCCTTTTTCATTTCTAATTTTATTGATTTGCATCCTCTCCCTTTTTTCTTGATGAGTCTGGCTAAGGGTTTATCAGTTTTGTTTATCTTCTCAAAGAACCAGCTTTTAGTTTTATTGATCTTTGCTATTTCTCTGTTTTCTTTGTTTCTATTTCATTTATTTCTGCTCTGATCTTTATGAT
Organism: Lipotes vexillifer; assembly: GCF_000442215.2. Taxonomy (NCBI): domain Eukaryota; kingdom Metazoa; phylum Chordata; class Mammalia; order Artiodactyla; family Lipotidae; genus Lipotes; species Lipotes vexillifer. The sequence goes on along the minus strand of NW_006770402.1, from coordinate 2,381,028 downwards.
TTCTTTCCTTCTACTGACTTTGGGTTTTCTTTGTTCTTTTTTCTCTAGCTGTTTTAAGTGTAGGGTTAGATTGTTTGAGATTTTTCTTGTTTCTTGAGGTGAGATTGTATTGCTCCCAACTTCCCTCTTAGAACTACTTTTGCTGCATCCCATAGGTTTTGGGTTGTCGTGTTTTCATTGTCATTTGTTTCTGTGTATTTTTTTACTATCCTCTTTGAGTTCTTCATTGATCTCTTGGTTATTTAGTAGCACACTGTTTAGCCTCCATGTATTTGTGTTTTTTACTGTTTTTTTTTCCTGTAATTGATTTCCAGTCTCATAGTGTTGTGGTCAGAAAAGATGCTTGGTATGATTTCAATTTTCTTAAATTTTCTGAGGCTTGGTTTGTGACCCAAGATGTGATCTATCCTGGAGAATGTTCTGTGTGCACTTGAAAATGTATTCTGCCACTTTTAAGTGGAATGTTCTATAAATATCAATTAAATCGATCTGTTATGTTGTGTCATTTAAAGCTTATGTTTCCTTATTTATTTTCTGTTTGGTTGATCTGTCCATTGGTGTAAGTGGCATGTTAAAGTCCCCTACTGTTATTGTGTTACTGTCGATTTCTCCTTTCATGGTTGTTAGCATTTGCCTTATGTGTTGAGGTGCTCCTGTGTTGGGTGTGTAAACATTTATAATTGTTATTTCTTCTTCTTGGATTGATCCTGTTATGTGGTGTCCCTCCTTATCTCCTGTAACACTCTTTATTTTAAAGTCTATTTGATCGTATACGAGTATTGCTACTCCAGCTTTCTTTTGCTGTCCATTTTCATGGAATAACTTTTTCCATCCCTTCACCTTCAGTCTGTATGTGTCCCTAGGTCTGAAGTGGGTCTCTTGTAGACAGCATATACATGGGTCTTGTTTTTATATCCATTCAGCCAGTCTGTGTCTTTTGGTGGGAGCATTTAATCCATTTACATTCAAGGTTATTATCGATATGTATGTTCCTGTTACCATTTTCTTAATTGTTTTGGGTTTGTTATTGTAGGTCTTTTCCTTCTCTTGTGTTTCCCACCTAGAGAAGTTCCTTTAGCATTTGTTGTAAAGCTGGTTTGGTGGTGCTGAATTCTCTTAGCTTTTGCTTGTCTGTAAAGGTTTTAATTTCTCTGTCGAATCTGAATGAGATCCTTGCTGGGTAGTTACCTTAGTTGTAGGTTTTTCTCTTTCATCACTTTAAGTATATCCTGCCACTCCTTTCTGACTCTCAGAGTTTCCTCCGAAAAATCAGCTGATAACCTTATGGGGACTCCTTTGTATGTTATTTTTTGTTTTTCCCTTGTTGCTTTTAATATTTTTTCTCCCGTCTCCTTGGGCGTCAGGCTCCCCCACCAGCAGCCAGCAGGTGCCCTACTTGTGGGAAGACCCGCATCTTCCCACACCGCCATCTTGACTCCTCCCCCTAGATCTCTTAACTGAGACTTATTTCTACAGCTGAGGAAATGTGGCAGATGGAGCTTCCTGCTACATTGGTTTTTTTCCCCCAACTTTCTACTAATTTAGTATGAAGAAAAACCTCCAGCAAGCCTTTTCTATCTAAAAACATGTCCAAACAGTGATCAGAGCCCATATGGGGTTGGAAAACGGGAATGCTAGGAAGGAATGGTGAGGAAATTTTACTTGTTGCTTATTATATGTCTGTATTACTTAATTTTCTTATAAAAATATGTTATATATGTGTAATTACGTTAAAACAAGCTATCAAAACAATTATCTAAATCACCATGTGGTGAGCAGTCAGTCTAACCCTCGTTTTCTAGGTTTGGGCAATACTCTTTACTACATTTGCAAGTCTTTCTGGTAACCAGTGTGAGGCAGGAAAGGTATGAGCCTTGATATTTACTAGCAAGTGCCCCTGTTTCCTCCATCCCCCCACGGGACTGTGCAGGAAAATAGGCTAGAATGAGACTTGTAAAAGCATATCTCAGACTAGAGTTGATCTTCCTGGCCACCAGGTGACGCTTGTGTCTCTGC
>NW_006770402.1:2374466-2378984 GCF_000442215.2 Lipotes vexillifer | reverse complement strand
TGCAGGGAAAGAGATTTGAGTAACAATCTAGACAGTAATTTTTAGAAATTCAGGATATTTAACAAATCACCAGATTATCTCATGCAGAAATGGAGTATAGGTGTTTCTTGACATGTTTTTATAAACAGATTAGAAAATTTTACCTTGGTAAGAAATTCTGTTTTCTCCTCAATTAAGATGACATTCTGATTTCATTCTGAAGATCCCCATATCTAAATTCTAAAGTTATAGTTAAGATTGTAGGCATTAGGTTAACAATCAAAAAGTGCACAGTGGGACTTCCCTGGTAGTGCAGTGGTTAAGAATCCACCTGCCAATGCAAGGGACATGGGTTTGAGCCCTGGTCCGGGAAGATCCCACATGCCGCGGAGCAACTAAGCCCGTGCACCACAACTACTGAGCCTGTGCTCTGGAGCCCGTTGGCCACAACTACTGAAGTCTGCATGCCTAGAGCCCACGCTCCATAACAAGAGAAGCCACCGCAATGAGAAGCCCGCACACTGCAATGAAGAGTAGCCCCTGCTCACCACAACTAGAGAAAGCCTGTGCACAGCAATGAAGACCCAAAATTCAGGGCCAACCAGTTCTTGGCTTTTCACAGCACTTGAGAGTGATTCCAGCACACTTAGCCTCACACCCTTTTTTAACCTCCCTAATGTGTCTCTGTGTCTTAAGACACATACACAAATGTATGAATCATAATAGCAAAAAAACTGGAAATAATTCATGTCTATCAACAGTAGAAAAAATTTAAAAATTGTGGTAAGCTCATAAAATGGAATACTATACAACAAGGAAAATGAATAAGCTATAATAATATTGATTGAAATAAGACAAGCACAAAATATCATGTGATTCCATGTATATAAATTAAAAAACAGGCAGAATTAATAGTTTTAGAAGTCAAGCTAGTAGTTACATTTGGGGAGGAGGTGAGGGTAGTAATTTGGAAGGAGAATGAAGGGGTTTCTGGGTACTAGTTGTGTTCTACTGCTTTACCCAGATATCTTCATTTTGTGATAGTTCATTAAAGCTGTACATTTATGCTTTGTACACTTCTCTTTCTGTTTTTATTTTATATTGGAGTATAGTTGATTTACAATGTTGTATTAGTTTGAGGCATACAGCTAAGTGATTCATTTATACATATACATATATCCATTCTTTTTCAGATTCTTTTTCCATATAGGTTATTGCAGAGTATCGAGTAGAGTTCCCTGTGCTGTACAGTAGGTCCTTGTTGATTGTCTTATTTTATACATAGTAGTGTGTATATATGTTAATCGCAAATTCCTAATTTATTCCTACCCACCTCCAACCTTTCCCCTTTGGTAACCATAAATTTGTTTTTGAAGTCTATGAGTCTGTTTCTGTTTTGTATGTTCATTTGTATCTTTTTTATTTTAGATTCCACGTATAAGTGATGTCATATGATATTTGTCTTTCTCCATCCATGTTGCTACAAATGGCATTATTTCATTCTTCTTTATGGCCGAGAAATATCCCATTGTATATATGTACCACATCTTCTTTATCCATTTCTCTGTCGATGGAAATTTAGGTTGCTTCCATGTCTTGGCTATTGTAAATAGTGCTGCAGTGGACACTTGGGTGCCTGTATCTTTTTTAAAAAATTTTTATTGGAGCTGGGCTTCCCTGGTGGCGCAGTGGTTGAGAGTCCGCCTGCCGATGCAGGGGACACGGGTTTGTGCCCCGGCCCGGGAGGATCCCACATGCCGCGGAGCGGCTGGGCCCGTGAGCCATGGCTGCGGAGCCTGCGCGTCCGGAGCCTGTGCTCTGCAACGGGAGAGGCCACAACAGTGAGAGGCCCGCGTACCGCAAAAAATAAAAATAAATTTAAAAAAATTTTTTTATTGGAGTATAGTTGATTTACACTGTTGTGTTAGTTTCAGGTGTACGGCAAAGTGAATCAGTTACACATATATGTATATCCACTACTTTTTAGATTCTTTTCCCATATAGGCCATTACAGAGTATTGAGTAGAGTTCCCTGTGCTATACAGTATGTCCTTATTATTTACCTATTTTATATATAGTAGTGTTTATATGTCAGTCCTAGGCTCCCAATTTATCCTTCTCCCCTTTTCCCCCAGTAACAATAAGTTTATTTTCTACATCTGTAACTTTATTTCTGTTTTGTAGATAAATTCATTTGTACCCCCTTTTTTTTTTAGATTCCATGTATAAGTGATATCGTGATATTTGTCTTTCTCTGACTTCCCTCAGTATAACGATCTCTAGGTCCATCCATGTTGCTGCAAATGGCATTATTTTGTTCTTTTTTATGGCGGAGTTATATTCCGTTGTATATATGTACCACATTTTGTTTATCCATTCCTCTGTTGATGGACATTTATGTTGCTTCCATGTCCTGGCTATTGTAAATAGTGCTGCAATGAACATTGGGGTGCATGTATCTTTGAATTCTGGTTTTCTCCGAATATATGCCCAGGAGTGGGATTGCTGGGTCATATGGTAGCTCTATTTTTATTTTTTTTAGGAACCTGCATACTGTTCTCCGTAGTGGCTGTATCAGTTTACATTCCCACCAACAGTGTAGGAGGGTTCCTTTTTCTCCACACCCTCTCCAGCATTTATCGTTTGTAGATTTTTTGATGAGGCTGTTCTGACTGGTGTGAGGTGATACCTCATTGTAGTTTTGATTTGCATTTCTCTAATAATTAGTGATGTTGAGCATCTTTTCATGTGCTTTTTGGTCATTTGCATGTCTTCTTTGGAGAAACGTCTATTGAGATCTGCCCATTTTTTGATTGGGTCATTTGTTTTTTTGATATTGAGCTGCATGAGCTGTTTGTATATTTTGGAGATTAATCCCTTGTCAGTTACTTCATTTGCAAATATTTTCTCCCACTCTAAGGGTTGTCTTTTCGTTTTGTTTATGGTTTACTTTGCTGAGCAAAAGCTTTTAAGTTTAATTAGGTCCCATTTGTTTATTTTTGTTTTTATCTTCATTACTTGAGGAGGTGGATCCAAAAAGATACTGCTGAGATTTATGTCAAAGATTGTTCTTCCTGTGTTTTCTTCCAAGAGTTTTATAGTATCTGGACTTACATTTATGTCTTTAATCCATTTTGAGTTTATTTTTGTGTATGGTATTAGAGAATGTTCTAATTTCATTCTTTTACATGTAGCTGTCCAGTTTTCACAGCACCACTTATTGAAGAGACTGTCTTTGTGTAGTGTTGTCTCCTTTGTCGTAGATTAATTGACCATAGGTGTGTTGTTTTATTTCTGGGCTTTCTATCCTGTTCCATTGATCTATATTTCTGTTTTAGCTCCAGTACCATACTGATTTGATTACTGTAGCTTTGTAGTATAATCTGAAGCCAGGGAATTGATTCCTCCAGCTCTGTTGTTCTTTCTCAGGATTGCTTTGGCTATTCCGGGTCTTTTGTGTTTCCATACAGATTGTAAAAATGTTTTGTTTTAATTCTGTGAAAAATGCCATTGGCAATTTGATAGGAATTGCATTGACTCTGTAGATAGCTTTGGGTAGTATAGTCATTTTGATAATATTGATTCTTCCAATCCAGTAACACAGTATATTTCTCCATCTGTTTGTCATCGTTTATTTCTTTCATCAGTGTCTTATAGTCTTCTGAGTACAGGTATTTTGCCTCCTTAGGTACGTTTATTCCCAGGTATTTTATTCTTTTTGATGGGATGATAAATATGATTGTTTCCTTAATTTCTCCTTCTCATCTTCTGTTGTTAGTGTATAGGAATGCAAGAGATTTCTGTGTATTAATTTTGTATCCTCCAGCTTTACTATAGCTCATCAATGAATTTGGTAGTTTTCTGGTAGCATCTTCAGGATTTTCTATGTATAGTATCATGTGACCTGCAAACAGTGACAGTTTTACTTCTTCTTTTCCAATTTGGATTCCTTTTTTTTCTTTTTCTTCTCTGATTGCCATGGCTAGGACTTCCAAAACTATGTTGAATAAAGTGGTGAGAGTGGACATCCTTGTCTCATTCCTGATCTTAGAGGAAATGCTTTCAGTTTTTCATAATTGAGAATGATGTTTGCTGTGGGTTTGTCGTATGTGGCCCTTATTATGTTGAGGTAGGTTCCTTCTGTGCCCACTTTCTGTAGTGTTTTTATCGTAAGTGGTTGTTGAATTTTGTCAGAAGCTTTTTCTGCATCTTTCAAGATGATCATGTGGTTTTTGTCTTTTGTTGATGTGGTGGATCACACTGATTGATTTGTGGATATTGAAGAATCCTTGCATCCCTGGGACAAATCCCACTTGATCATGGTGTATGATCCTTTTAATGTATTGTTGGATTCGGTTTGCTTATATTGTGTCCCAGCTGTCTGTCCCAGCTGATCTCTCTGCTGGTGAGGGAGGCTTTCCCTGGGTATGGGAGTCTCAGCTCCCCACCAGGGGTGCAGGTCCTGTCCCATGCTACCCGGTTGTGTGGGGATTTTTCTTGTCCTTTTAGGTTTCCAAGGTCTTTTGCTAGTGTTCAGCA
>NW_006770402.1:2355567-2374437 GCF_000442215.2 Lipotes vexillifer | reverse complement strand
TTTTTTTTTTTTTTTTTTTTGCGGTACGCGGACCTCTCACTGTTGTGGCCTCTCCCGTTGCGGAGCACAGACTCTGGATGTGCAGGCTCAGTGGCCATGGCTCACGGGCCTAGCTGCTCCGCGGCATGTGGGATCCTCCCAGACCGGGGCACGAACCCGCGACTCCTGCATTGGCAGGCAGACTCTCAACCACTGTGCCACCAGGGAAGCCCTGTAGATGTATTCTTGATGTACTTGTGGGGAGAGGTGAACTCCATGTCCTCCTTTTCCACCATCTTGACTCTTCCCCCTGTTAAACATTTCTTGTATCTTCTCTGTCTGTGCCTCCATTCTTTTTCTGAGATTTTGGATTCTCTTGACTGTCATTACTCTGAATTCTTTTTCAGGCAGATTGCCTGTCTCCACTTCATTTAGTTGTTCTTCTGGGTTTTTATCTTGTTCCTTCACCTGGAACAAGACAGCAGATACTTTTCTGCTGTCTCATTTTGTCTAACTTTCCGTGTTTGTGGTCTCCTTTTCACAGGGTGCAGGATCATACTTCCTCTTGCTTCTGGTGTCTGACCCCTTGTGGGTGAGCTTGGTCCAGGGCCTTGTGCAGGCTTCCTAGTGAAAGGGACTGGTGCCTGCCCACTGGTGGGTGGAGCTGGGCCTGTCCCTCTGGTGGGCAGGACCATGTCAAGGCGTGTGTTTAGAGGTGGCTGTGAGCTCAGGGAGACTTTAGGCAGCCTGTCTGCTGATGGGTGGGGCTGTTTTCTCTCCCTACTCCTGCTGGTTGTTTGGCCTGAGGTGTCCCAGCAGTGGAGTCTGCAGGCTGTTGGGTGAGGCCAGGTCTCGGTGCCAAAATGGTGACCTCTGGGAGACCTCACACTGATCATTGTTCCCTAGGGACTGTACCACCAGTGTCCTTACCTCCACAGTGAGTCATAGCGAACCCTCACCTCCCCAGGAGAGTCTCCAAGACCCACATGTAGATCTAGCCCAGGCTTCTGTGGAGTCACTGCTTTGTGCTGGGTCCCAGTGCATGTGAAACCCTGTGTGTGCCCTCCAAGGGTGGAATCTGTTCCCCAGTCCTGTGGCGCTCCTGCATTCAAGCCTCGCTGGCCTTCAAAGTCAAGTGCTCTGGGGGCTCCTTCTCCCAGTGCCAGACCCTCAGTCTGGGGAGCCTGATGTTTGGCTCAGAACTCTCACTCCTGTGGGAGAACTTCTGCAATATAATTATTTTCCAGTCTGTGGGTCGCCCACCTGGTGTCGTATGGGATTTGTTTATATTGTGAAAGTGCTGCTCCTACCATTTTGTTGTGGCTTCTTCTTTGTCTTTGGATGTGAAATATCTTTTTTGGTAGGTTCCAGTCTTTTTTATCGATGTTTGTTCAGCAGTTAGTTGTGATTTTGGTGTTTTCGTGAGAGGAGGTGAGCTCAAGTCCTTCTACTCCACCATCTTGTCCAGAATCCTGTACACTTTCCTATATGTGCGTTACACTTGAATTTTTTTTTAAATGTTTTTTTCTGTTTTTTAAAAATTAATTAATTAATTAATTAATTTTTGGCTGTGTTGGGTCTTCGTTTCTGCGCGAGGGCTTTCTCTAGTTGCGGCGAGTGGGGGCCGCTCTTCATCGCGGTGTGCGTGCCTCTCACTGTCCTGGCCTCTCTTGTTGCGGAGCCCAGGCTCCAGATGCGCAGGCTCAGTAGTTGTGGCTCACGGGCCTAGTTGCTCCGTGGCATGTGGGATCTTCCCAGACCAGGGCTCAAACCCGTGTCCCCTGCATTGGCAGGCAGATCCTCAACCACTGCGCCACCAGGGAAGCCCTACACTTGAATTTAAAAGTCTAAAATACATAAATAATTTTTTCCTAATACCTATGAACCACCCAGAGATTTAAAATCAACAGGCATAAGATTTTAGTATTTATACGTTGTACACATAGTAAAAGTTCAACAAATAGCATATTGAATGATTTCATCTGCTAATTAAAGCTATCTTGATATCAGACTATGGATTTTTTTTTCTGGCCATGGATATTTTGTTACAAACTTTTGAGTGCAGGAATAACATGGGTTAGGTCTAAAGTGAGGCAGCCTTTTGTGATCTGTCATGTATGAAAAAATCGGGTTGAAATGAGTGTTTGATAAGGGATGCTTTCCATTGGATAAAGTCCGGGCTCTCTCTCGTGCCTTTGTGATTTGACACCCACCTACCACCTCAGCCTCATCTAGACCTTCCTCTCTCCTTACCCGCTTTCCTTCCGGCCACACCATAAGCAAAATACAAAACTCCCTGTGGTTCTGTGATCCCATGTTGATCACTCTACCTGGACCACTGCCCACACCCATGTTTTTCGCCGGTCCAATCCTAGTCTATATCAGTTCTCCATTTAGCTTTCATTCTTCTACTTCACAGTGGCCATGTACTCCCCAGTCAGCACAGCCCTACCCTGGAACACTGATCATGCACGGAACACATTCGCAGGCGTATCTGTCTTTCCTACCAAACTGTAAGTTTAAAAGGAGTCGATACAAGTATTCCAAATACCTGTAACGGTTCTGGGCACATGGTAGATGCTGATAAGTATTGTTGGAACCAAAGATCTAACTGTGAAAATAGTACTCTCTCTCGTTCTCCACACAGCAGGGAGCCACTGGGAGCATATGCCTCCCTTGCTTCAAACTCTCCAACAGCTTCCCAAACCAACTCAAAGAAAATCCAGGGTCCTTACTGTGCTCTATAAAATATTATGTAATCTGGTCCCTGCCTAATACTCTGTCCTTTGCTTCTGCTATTCTCTTTAATCCCTAAACTCTGGCCTCATTGACCTCCTTTTTCATACCTGCACACACCAATCTCATTCTCCCCTTAGGGTTTTGTACTTACTCCTTCCTCTCTGTCTGCAGTGGTGCCCTCACAGTGTCATCCTGGCTGCTGTGGTGGCGGCCCTGAAGGGCCTTCAGGAATGCTGTGCAAGGGCATCCGGACCTGTCTGGTCCAGCAGCAGCAGGGAGGTGGCCCCGCCCTGGCACCACTACCCACACGAAGCACAACCTCTCATCTGCTGCTCAGACGCTGGCTGGGCCGTGAGGGCCAAGGAGTCTGACTTTTAAGACTGAGCCAGCCGCTTCCCAGTGCAACGTTGCTAGAGGACCTCGTGACCAGGGGGAAGGAGGCCGAGATGGCGCAGCTGCTGGACCACGAGCCCTGGTAGCTCTCACAGCCTGGACGGAGCAGGCAGGGCTATGGACCCAAAGGCAACTTTCAGAAACAGAAGCTAAGGACTGCTGGCTTCAGAGGCCTCCCCAGCTTCAGCCGGCAAGTGGTGCGGAGAACCGGCCTCTTCCCCATCTGGGAGGACTTCCGGCGCGTCTAGCAGTGGACGCTGGACCACTGCCACGAGTGGAGTTCAGCCGCAGACCCCACCGGGACCACCCCTGGCGTGGGGAGGGCTGGTGAGCCTCCTTGTCCTAGCCCCATCCAGCTTCCCCGTGGCCTTGGTGGAAGGTGCGACGGCCCCAGTAGTTCTGTACTGGGCCAGCAAGTGGAGGTGGCTGTCCCCTAACCCCGTTGGTCTCTGCTGGGCACCCAAGAGCCGCACGGACCTGGACCCGGGCGGCATGCCCTCTGCCGCGGTCCCATGGGGCCGCGTGTGCGCCACCTTCAGGGAGCCGTGGGCGTGTCTGTCCTGGCCAGAGGCTTCAAGGACTAGAGTAGGATCCAGGAAGCCTGCAAATCTCCCTCCTTCCTTCAAAGGAAGCCCAGGTCTTCAGAGAAGACCGTTCAGTATCCTCAGACCCTGGGATGTGAGCCTTGCCTGAGAACTGGTTGTGATGGACTGTGTGCCGGATCAGTCCCCTTTGACCTGCTCTGTGGCCACTCTTTGGACTATTTAATCTAGTCTCTCCCCCGCAGTCTAGTGTTTGAAGCTTACTGAGGGCACAGACCTTACTTATATTATTCCACAAAGTCCCTTGTTGCTGTGAGAGCACCTGGCACAAAGTAGGCTCTTGCTCACAGGAAACATCCTGACACATCCTGTGAACGGGTGCAGGAAGGAAGAAATTGACACATCTCCTTCGAACTGTGACGGGACCCAGGACTTTACCCCCTTCTCTTTTTTTTTTTTTTTTTTTTTTTTTGTGGTACGCGGGCCTCTCACTGCTGTGGCCTCTCCCATTGTGGAGCACAGGCTCCGGACGCACAGGCTCAGCGGCCATGGCTCACGGGCGCAGCCGCTCCGCGGCATGTGGGATCTTCCCGGACCGGGGCACGAACCCGTGTCCCCTGCATCAGCAGGCAGACTCCCAACCACTGCACCACCAGGGAAGCCTGCCCCCCCACCCCCCTCCTCTTTTAGTATAAAAGAAGCCTGAGTTCTACCTCCGGGAGGATGGTTCTTTGCGATGCTAGTCTGCTGTCTTCTCAGCCTTCTGGCTTTCCAGATAAAGTTGCTATTCCTTGCCCAACAACAATAAAACAGTGCTGTCTCACTTAGATCTAGATTTTCTAACCATCTGACATTCTTAACCTTCATATATTGTCAACAGTATAGTACAGAAGTAGCATAAGACTCTGTAAAATTAAGAATGAAAGTAACTTGAATTCATGAAATTTGTTTCCCCAGAGACCCCATTGATCTCTCAGTTTTGAAAATCAAACCAACTTAGTAGTAACATGAAATCACTTGTTCATATTTATATCCAGATAGGCAGTCATTCTAGAGGTATTTATTGAGTAACTAGTATACATATGATATGCTAGAATCATTCAGATATGGTTGACTTGGGATGGGAGGATGATTAAAAAAAATTTTTTTTTATTGAAGTTTAGTTGATTTACAGTGTTGTGTTAATTTCTGCTGTACAGCAAAGTGATTCAGTTATACATATATAGACATTGTTTTTTTATATTCTTTTCCATTATGGTTTATCATAGGATATTGAGTATAGTTCTCTGTGCTACACGGTAGGACCTTGTTGTTTATCCATGCTATATATAAAACCTTACATCTGCTAACCCCAACTTCCCACTCCATCCCTCCCCCAACCCCCTCCCCATGCAACCCAACCACCAGTCTGTTCTGTGTCCATGATTCTGTTTCGTAGATAGGTTCATTTGTGTCATATTTTAGATTCCACATAAGTGATATCATATGGTCTTTTTCTTTCTGACTGACTTCACTTATTATGATAATTTCTAGTTTCATTCATGTTGCTGCAAATGGCATTATTTCATTCTTTTTTATGGCTGAGTAGTATTCCATTGTATATATGTACCACATCTTCTTTATCCATTCATCTGTCGATGGACATTTAGGTTGTTTCCATGTCTTGGCTATTGTGAATAGTGCTGCTAAGAACATAGGGGTGCATGTATCTTTTGGGATTAGAGTTTTGTCTGGATATATGCCCAGGAGTGGGATTGCTGGATCATATGGTAGTTCTATTTTTGGTTTTTTAAGGAACCTCCATAGTGTTCTCCATAGTGGCTGCACCAACTTACATTCCCACCAACAGTGTAGGAGGGTTCCCTTTTCACCACATCGGGAGGATGATTTTCTTGTCTACAATGTCTCATATTTGACAGCTAGTCTGAATGGGTTTGTGAATAGATGTTTCTGGAGTCAAGGCATAATTATTTTGAGTCTCATCTGTTGACTTGTCTCTCATTCCCTACCTTTCTTCATTATTGTCAACATTACCTACAAATTTCCCAACTCCAGTTACTAGAATCAATTATATCTGAAAAAGGAAGTTTTCAACCAGTTTCAGACCCACTTCCATGTGGCCTTGGCATCATAATCCTTGTTGTCAGCCTGAATTGAATGCTGTGTTAGGTCCTGAGGTTGTGGTGTACCACAAACCGAGTGGCTTTAAACAGTAGGGACCTATTCTTTACATACAAAACCAGCAGAGCCATCTTCAAAGTTCATGCTGGAGTGGAGTGTCTCCAACTGAGGGGGGCCCATGATAAGAGAGAAACTCCCTTATTTACCAGGCAAGTAAGCACTGAAAAATTATAAACTGCCATGAGGCACAGGCAGCAGGAAAAGCATAAAACTGAGTATAAAACACCAACATAAAGAAAAAACCTCAGGCAAACTGTTGTGATTTTGTTAAATTAACGTTTGTTAAGTAGAACGTTGGTACGGAGTCAGATGATGAGCCACAGTTTAACAAAGACTGAAAGGGAAAGGGAAATAGAGAAGATTATTACTCCTCGAGGTCCTGGCGGAGGTCCGTGGCAGCCTCAAGCAGCCACATGGAGAGGTAAAGGCAGGATGCAGGCAGGGTGGGAGCAGCAGGACCTGGGGTGCCTGGCTTTATTTGCGGGTCCCGGGTTAAGGCTGGATCAGTTAATTCAAACCATAGGTGCAGTGCTTTGCGGGTCCCGGGTTAAGGCTGGATCAGTTAATTCAAACCATAAAGAGCAGGGTTTAAGTAAGCTCCAGGGGGCTCTTGTGCACAAGTGGAGAAAGCTAGGTGGCAGGAGAGACTGTTTATCAGCAGGGGTGTTGGAGAAGTCACATCAGGAACTTGTGACTCTGAGGCTGCCATGGAGGGCACGCACCCGTGGGAGGGCTAGTGTCAGTTCAAGGCCCCCACTGGGCACTTGGCCGCACAAATTGACGCCCAGGCAGCAGTATTATGGAGTAATTTAGTGAACCCCTCAACACAAACCAATGCCCACCCTCCAAGATAGATCAAAGAAAAATTAAACTGAAACACAAAGAGCAAAGAAAGGGGAAATAGAGCATCAGGGAGCTATGAAAGAATATCAGATGGGCTAACGTACATGTAATGGTAAAGAAGAAGAGAAAAAGAAAAATGTATATTTGGAGATACGTATGTGTGTACATATGTATGTGCATCTATGGCATAGTTTAATACATTTACAGTGAAATACCAAGTCCAAAACACTGAATAAATTCAAGTATTATTTCATGCTGAGAGAGAACAGGGAAGTTATTTAAAAATCGGGGTGCCAGGGAAGAACTTAGATCACTTACCAAAAGAACAAAAGTCAGGTTTGCATTAGACTTTCAGCAGCAACATACATGTATGTATGTGCCTAGTATGGGGTCTGGTACTTAAGAGGAGCTCAATCGAAGGCCACTGCTCCACACCAAGAGACCTGGTTATTGCACATCTGTTTTTACTTGCCACTTAACGTCCTGTCTTGGGCTTGGACATTTGAGTACGAGAGGTAATTCCTAAGTCTGGTAATTCCTAAGTCTGTTCTAACTCCACTGATGTGGAAATGTTCTTGGAGCTAAAGGTATGTTTTTCTTTCACTCCCTAGCTTGCACAAGGAGTTCTTACAGCCTTTCACCTTGCCATTTCGTTTTCTTTGCTGTCCTTGCTTAGATGTGTTCTAGCATGTTAGGCTGTTCAGCAGTGATTTGTTCTGTATGTTGCTACATCGTTATTTCTCTAGCTTCATATCCAATTTGTTGATGATAAGAGAATTCATTTCAGGAATTTCATATACACTCCTCCTTCCCTCCTTTCCTTTTTTGGAAGAGTTTGTTGACTATCTTGACTAATTCCAGTGATACTGGTTTACAATTAAATCAAGTGGATTAAGATTTGAGAGTCATTGAGTACACAGCAACAAAAGCATTTCAAAGAATACAGAAGGTATTATAAGCATGGGGTATATAAGCATATGAGATTTTCCCAATTTCAGTGTTATATACCATTGTTCTGTTGTGGGTTTCTGTTTTAATTTGGGTCTCTGTGACTTGAAACATGGGGGATAAGAAGACGCCACAGTATGAGCTTGGGTTGAAGATTATGAACATTTTAATGATCCTTGATACATAACTGCAATATTACTTTCTAAAAAGGTTGTTAGCAATTTACACTGCTCCCAGAAATATAGGGCTGAGCCCAATTTGGCCATCTCACCATCTTGGTGAGGTGCTTAAAAATAAGTCCTAATGTTATCGCTATAAAATGCACCCCTCCCCCAAGTGTAAAGCCTACTAAGTCAGGGAGTCATGTCAGTCACGTCAGTCACTTCCAGACCCTTCACATATCGACCTTCTTAGATGCCTTAGAACTTGGGTGGTGGTAAGGTTGAGCCAGACTGCCTGGGTTCGGTCAGTTCCACCACACATTAGCTGTGTAATCCTTTGACAAATTACTTAACTACTTAGTGTTTCCATTTCCTCATCCTTACAAGGACACTACCTACTTCACAGGACTTTTCTGAGGATTAAGTGTGCGTGTTTACCACATTTTGAAACGAAGTCTGTATGCTTTTTAATCCTACAGTGAGTCAGTTCCACCACACATTAGCTGTGTAATCCTTTGACAAATTACTTAACTACTTAGTGTTTCCATTTCCTCATCCTTACAAGGACACTACCTACTTCACAGGACTTTTCTGAGGATTAAGTGTGCGTGTTTACCACATTTTGAAACGAAGTCTGTATGCTTTTTAATATCCTACAGTGACCTACTCCCCCCCCCCCCCCAAAAAAAAGTCCTTAAGGATACTTTTAAATTTTGGTGAACAGCCAAAGGCTATTTGGAGGCAGGTCTGTAGGAGAGCTCATTTATTAAGCCACGTCATAAATGTCCTATCTATAAAAAATGTTGGCATTTAAGTGTTGGCTTAGGAAGAAAATTCATCTCATTGAGCCAGTCATTTCCCTGTGGATTGATGAGCCAGACAGTTGAGTTATTGCTGTTTTGTCTGTCCTTGGTCATCTAAGTTTGCCTTATTGTCCTATTTAAATGGATCAACTTGGTACCTAAGAAAGCACATAAATTATTTTATTACCCTTGAGCTAATTACTTGCGTTATTTGTTTCTTCCCTACTCTTAAGAAACTTCTCTCAGATGAACGTTAAAACTTTGAATCTCTCCTCCACGTCTCGATATTTCCCTCCTACTCTGCCTCTACTGATTTCTGCATTGTGTTCTGGAAAGGACCCCAACTCAACGCTCTGCCTCATTCCTTTATCCTTTGTCTGAATTCATTCTTCTGTTTAACTCGTCTGCTTATTTTATTTATTTTTGCTTAGTTTATTTTTATGATTCATTCATTGACTCCAAAAACTTTTACTGAATGCTTCTGTGGTGCCAGGGACTGTCTGAGGAACATATTTTAGATCTCCAGATAATTTTTGGAATTGCACGTCCTCAAATCGAAGGGCACTGGATTTGTTGTATTGTTTAGAATGTTTTTCCTCAAATTTGTAGGAGTTGACTGTTTCCTCATCTTTGTCATGTGGGAGCTCTATTCCTTCCTGTGGGTGCTGGTGTGGTTCTGGGTGGTCTGCGTCTGCTGACTGTGGGGAACGCTGGAACGCACGCTGTGTGAGTGAAGTCAGCAGCCTGCTGTCTGTGTGTGAGGGCCCTCCATCCCATGTGGCTAATAAAGTTTTCATGGTCTTCTCTGGCCCAACGCCCTCATTTGGTGCTTTGGCCTGAGAACAGCTGCTGTTGCTGCCTGCTGCCCTGGCCAAGTGGGGAGAGGCCAAATGATCCAGCTGTGTCAAATACAGCCTCCCCAAGGAACCTGCCCAAGTTTTCCAAGACCCTCTACCAGTCTGGGGCTCCCCTGCAGTCCTCCATTTCTGTAACGCTACGCTCTCCTCTGGTCTTCTATATTAGATCCTGTTTCCATATCTCAAAAATTCTCCAAAAAGCATTGACTTTGGGTTTGCAATGCCATTAGATTTCATTTTCTTTACTGTCATTGTTTTGAACTTGGGGAGGAAGGTAAGACGAGGTATTTGCTCAGTCTAACCATCTTTATTCAACTTTCCTTCTTAACTGGCATTTATTTCAACCCTGTTCAGTGGTCAGCCTGTGTCTTGGAGATTAAATCTGTCTAAACTGCTAGACACTGGTCTTGATACTCAGGAGAGGGTTTATGTATTTAATTCAAATATCCCCCATATGTGCTATAAGCAAAGTACAAGGAAAGTGCTATGGATTCAGGGTTTTAGCTGAGTGAAGGCATTCAAGTTGACCTCGAGGAACAGGAAGAACTGGACATGTAGAGACAGGTGTATAAGAAAAGAGGATAAACAACCAGCTACCTTGGCTTGAAATATGGAATTCATGACAGAACTTAGTCACTTAAAGTGATAAGGGAAAAAAAGAGTCAGATTCTTCCCCCATCCCTTCTTTTTCTGATAATCTGAATGGCAAGTGCAGTAGGAAAAAGATTTCCAGAGATTAAAAAAAAAAAAAAATCTATAGACAATAACTATCAGAGATCATTTACAACAAAACTAGGGTCAAATGATAAAACCCATGAATTTCCATTAGTATGTGTGTGTATATGTAGAGAGACCATTTAATGCTGCTTTGTGCGTGTGTATGTGTGGACACACGCAAGTACATACCACGGATGTAGATTCAGCACCGGGTAACTCCTACTGCCGTCTGATACATATTTTGAGAACTATACAGAACTGTACAGGTAAACCCTTCATTTATACCACCCAGACACTATTTAAGCTATTTAACAGTCATTTGATAGTTTTTTATTACAAGAAAGTTCAATCTAACACTGCAGAAACTATTGATAAGGTACTTTTGGGGAATGGCCCATTCTTTGTAGAACTATTCACGATTCGTGACTAGCATAATTGTGAGGGCAAAGGGTGGCTCTCTATCTAGGCAGTGATTTCTGCCTTTTTAATTAAAACATTCAATATTAAATCCTAGCTGGGAAATCAGGGACTGAAAGAATCAAGGCTGTTTAGCCAAGAGGTGTCCCCAGTGGGGGTGACTAAGAGCCTTATCTTTATCCTAAAAGGGACATGGATTTTTCAGAGGTTGAAAAATGTGCCTTAGAGCAGTGGTCCCAAACTTTTGGGCCCCAGGAACCAGTTTCGTGGATGACATTTTTTCCACGGACCGGGGTGGGGTGGGGGGTAGTTCAGGCGATAAAGCGAGTGATGGGGAGCGGCAGATGCAGCTTTGCTCGCCTGCAGCTCACCTCCTGCTGTGCGGCCCGGTCCCTAACAGGCCACGGACTGCTACCAGTCCGGGGGTTGGGGGACCCCTGCTTTAGAGGATGGTTCTAGGCCTAAACTTTGCTTAAGACACTTCATTGTTTGGTCAAAAGATGACCAAAAAAAAAGTATTTTGAAAGCTATAGCTTATATCTCACAGCACAAAACAGTAGGCAAAACTCATCTGTTCTCTACTCTATGTAGCTTGATTCCTCCGCTGATCTTTTTCTTGACATTAACCTAATCATTAAGAAAAAAAAAGTATTATGAATTTAGCTTTTATTCAAAATTAAATAAGCAAAAGCAAAATTTTTAAGAAACTTTTACAAATTACATAAAAGAAAGTTAAGAGGGACAGTCACAAGTCTGCAACAAAAAATTACAGAAGTATCTAGGGCAGCATGAATACAGACCATGTCACAGCATGGTGCTCTAACTGTGATATGAATAAGGCATAACTAACATTTGCACCAAGACGAGAATTAAAAAAAAAAAAACCAACATACTTTAAAAGCTTAGTTCTACATTAAGCTTCTTCTCTTCCCTTAGATCCTTAATGGGTTTATACTATGTAATTTTTTTAAACAAACATATGTCAAACTATAAATTACATAGATGGGCAGTTAATGTGAAAAGCCCCCCTAAAATGTACAAACTAACTGGTACTGAACTGAGTTCTCCATTTACCTTTATGTACAGTTAAGTGTAAACCATATTTTCACAGTTTTAAGTGTTTTATGAATAGATGCACAGTACCAAGTCAGGTTTGCAATTGTTCCTGAAAACTGGCTCTAGGTTCTGCATCCGATGCCTGTTGGCTATTGGGATGCAAGTATTTACATAAATAAGAAACTGTGTCCTAGTCAATGGTCAAGACAGTTCAGCAAGAGCGGTATTTCCGACAAAAAGTGATACTCAATACCATAGCTTACGTACTTGTGCAAATTAAGCATCAGGACAGAGAAATCTGAGGCAAATTCAATTTGCAAAAACTTGTATCGCTGTTGTAAACTTGGGCAATAAATGACCCTCGGCAAGTTCTGCTCTCTATGGCTTTTTTTTTCTTTTAAAATTTTAAAGCCAGAGAAAATGCACCCATACTACCCACACAGGCGCGCATGCGTGCGCACGCACCCACGCGCGCGCACACACACACACACACGCACACACGCACCCACACACAGAGTTCTCATTTAGAGTATGGTACATAGTGCAACTTCATCACAATGTAGAGGTTTAACACACATTTAGTGTGTGTTTTTCTGTGCAAGTTCTTAGTGGTCTAAATCCTAGTTGAAGGTATCTGTTTGCAGAACCACATGATTCAGGAGGTTGAAGGAAAAAGAAAAAAAAAAAGAACAGTTTCATTACATTTCTCAAACCAGCACTGGATGTGCAAAGGCAGCGGACAATCTGGCCATCACCACAGCCAGATTAGGGTAAGTTTAGAGGAAGATCCAAGCAGTTGGTTACTTAGATTGGTCTCTAGAAAAATAAGTCAGTATATGCTGTATCTTTGTCAACCGTTCTTTCAAAGACTTCATTGACAAAACCGATAGCTGATAGCGGGGGTCGACGGGAAGGACGGCAAGAAGCCACCAACACCAGGCGGGTCCATTAGGGATTGCCTAAAAAGAATCCACATTGTATAGTGTTAATAAAACAAATATTTATGTAATTACAGCAGTAAAAAACCACCACCAAGCTAATCTGTATTGAGCACTTTGTGGTGTCAGATTCTATTTCTAACTTAAAAAAAATTTTAATTGAAGTATAGTTGACTTACAATACTGTTAGTTTCAGGTGTGCAACATAGTGATTTAGTACTTTTATAGATTATCCTCCATATAAAGTTATTATAAAATGTTGACTGTATTCCCTGTGCTGCACTTTACATCCTTGTAACTTACCTATTTTATACCTAGTAGTTTGTACCTCTTAATCCCCTTTACCCCTTTGCCCCTCCTCCTCCTTCACTTCCCTCTGGTAACTACCATTTGTTTTCTGTATCTGTGAGTCTGTTTCGGTTTTGTTATGTTTGTTCATTTGTTTTATTTTTTTTATACTCCACATAGAAGTGAAAACATACAGTATTTGTCTTTCTGACTTATTTCACTTAGTATGATAATCTCCAGGTCCATCCATGTTGTCACAAATGGCAAAATTTCATTCTTTTTTACTGCTGAGTAACATTCCATTGTAGATACACACACACACACACACACACACACACACACACACACACCCACACCCACATCTTTATTCATTCTTCTGTTGATGGGCTTAGGTTGTTTCCATATCTTGGCAATTGCAAATAATGCTGCTATGAATACTGGGGTGCATGTATCTTTTCAAATTAGTGTTTTCATTTTCCTTGGATATATACTCAGTAGTGGCACTGCTGGATCTCATGGTAGTACAATTTTTAACTTTTTTGAGGGACCTCCATACTGTTTTCCACAGTGGCTGCACCAATTTACATTCCCACCAACAGTGCACGAGTGTATCCTTTTCTCTCCACATCCTCACTAATACTTGTCTTCCTGACAGTATCCATTCTGACAGGTATGAGGTGATATTGCAACATCACTGATCATCAGGGAAATGCAAATCAAAACCACAGTGAGCTATCATCTCACACCTGTCAGAATGGCTATCTCAAATCCTTTATCAATCATGTAAGGAGGGCACTATTATGCCCATATAAAATGGGGAAACTGAAGCTTAATTAAAATATAATGCAGATTGTCCAAGATATCTCAGCTCATATGTGGCAGAGCCAAGATTCAAATAATCCAGACCTGCCTCATAGCCAGCACTCATTCCTCTTCACTGACCTAAACAGGGTATCTCAATCTCAGGCTACTGGCTTCTGGGGCTGGACAGTTTCTGTGTTACGGGGACTGTCCTGTGCATTGTAGCATGTTTAGTACATCTCTGACCTCTGTCTACTAGCTGCCAGTAGCACCTCCCCCAGTTCTGATGGTCAAAATCGTCTCCAGATATTGCCAAATGTCCCACAGGGGCAAAACTGTCCCCAGTTGAGAACTGCTTTCTTAAAATATATATTTAAAACACTAAGGGACTTCCCTGGTGGTCCAGTGGTTAAGGCTCTGCACTTCCAATGCAGGGGGCATGGGTTCGATCCCTGGTTGGGTAACTAAGATCCCACATGCCACACAGCATGGCTAAAAAAAATAAATAAAATATTAAGTTAAGTGATATTTTTAAATGTCTTCAGAGAACTGTGGAATCCTAGGAAGGATATAAGAAAAGTCTCAGCTTCCAGTTTCATTTGAGAAATAAACATATCTCCAGCCAAGAACTTCATCTGATGTTGCAAGGGCTGACTACTGGCTATGGAACGAATTAGGAATTTATATACAAGAATGTTTAAGCCACCTTTACTACACACTGAATTGCTTTTTACTGAACCTAAAACATGAAGTTTCAGAATGACAAAAGGAGCTATGACATGAGTTGATATCAATAAGCTCCTCCTAGAATCAAACTGGACTTATCTGTGTCCTGCCTGTTGTCAACTCAGCATCACTGCCACCTTCTGTATTTTAGAGACATCAGAAACTACATTTCCCAGGATCCCCTCCCCCCACGTGGGGGGGTGGTTCCAGGTTAAGCATGACCAATGAGAGGCACTCTTTCAAGATTTGGAAGTTGGGAGAGGAAGCCATTGTTCTCTGGAGGCTGTTGCCAAGTGTGGGCAGATGTGAGATTTGCAGAAACTTTCCAGAGCATTCGTGAAAACCACCTGCTACATTACTGCAAACTGAGATACTGGTGGGGACTGCCCTGGGATTCCTAAGGATGACAGCAGCTTTCCCTCAAGTCCTGAGCCCCTGCTCCACTGTGTCAGGAAGAGAGTCCCTGAGCTCCGCTGACGATGGCCTGATCTGATCCTCCCTCCTCCAGCTCTCCCCATGGGGGTGTCAACTTTAATTCCAACAATAAACCCTTCACTCCTGGGATATATAGAGTGGCTGCTTTTGTTTTCCTGACTGAATCCTGACTCATACAATATGACTAACTGAAAGCAGTGGAAGAGGACTGCATAATAAAAGTGAGGGTGGTGGAGGTGATTGGAAAGTAATGTTGAAATTTTCTACAAGTTGGTTTGTTAACATTTAAAATGTGCTTATTCAATTCTGTGCTCATCAAAAGCTGTTTCTACCAAGTTCAATCAGATTCAGGTAGCCAGGATAAAACAAACACGTGGCAACTGATATTATGCTAGACACAGAATGAGAACTCAATTTGGAGATGATGTGATGTTGAAATTTCAAGTTCAGGTGAAGGATTCAATTGAGATTCAGACAGATGTAGGCCAACCTTTGAAAACTGGAATGAGAGACAGTGTCCATCACAGGGGGATCAGTTCTCTGTCCATCTGATATTCATTTACAGCCATTCCTTTATGTAATCTATTACCATCTAACCACAAACACTGTATCCAACTCAATTCAAAAATGCTTACGCCTAATGCTTTGGTGGGTCTATTACCAGATTTTCCAGGATAGGAACTCTTCTTTATGCCTCTTGCAGTGCTCTGCTTGACCAGAAAGCACCTGCTGTATGCTAATTAGATTAAACTTAAATGTAAACCCTAAATTCCAGATCAAGACCATAAGAACGATAGTTTCAGGAGGAGAGAAGTATAAAATATGAAGAGATAAAAATGAACTGAAGTGGCAGGGTAAAAAGCTGGGGCTAACAGATGAGGTGACAAGATTTTTTAAAAGTATAGAAAATGATACATCTCTCAACTCTCAAAGAATAACAGCAAAGCTAAAGAGGCTCGAAGACGTAGCTGTCTTATAGGCACAATTTACTAGATGGTACCATGTCCCCCCCTTTTTTTTAATGGAAGTATAGTTGATTTACAATATTGTGCTAATTTCTGCTGTAAAGCAAATTGACTCAATAATACACATAAATACATTCTTTTTTAATATTCTTTTCCAGTATGGTTTATCCCAGGAGATTGGATATAGTTCCCTGTGCTATACATTAGGACCTTGTTGTTTATCAATTCTAAATGTAGTAGTTTGCATCTACCAACCCCAAACTCGCAGTCCATCCCTCTCCCTCCCCACCTCCCCCTTGGCAACAATGAGTCTGTTCTCTGCTAGTCCATTTCTGTTTTGTAGATAGGTTCAGGTTCATGATAGGTTCATTTGTGCCATATTTTAGATTCCACATATAAGTGACATCATACAGTATTTATCTTTCTGATTTACTTCATTTATATGATAATCTCTAGTTGCATTCATGTTGCTGCAAATAGCATTATTTTGTCCTGGCTGAGTAGTATTTCATTGTATATATATATGTACCACATCTTCTTTATCCATTCTTCTATCGATGGACATTCAGGTTGTTTCCATGTCTTGTGACATGTGCTATTGTGAATAGTGCTGCTATGAACATAGGGATGTATGTATCTTTTTGAATTAAAGTTTTGTCTGGATATGTGCCCAGGAGATTGCTGGATCATATGGCAACTCTACTTTTAGCTTTTTGAGGAACCTCCATACTGTTTTCCATAGTGGCTGCACCAACTTACATTCCCACCTTCAGTGTAGGAGAGTTCCCTTTTCTCCACACCCTCTCTAGCATTTGTTATTTGGGGGCTTTTTTTTTTTTAATACACAATGTATTTATTTATTTATTTATTTATTTATGGCTGTGTTGGGTCTTCGTTTCTGTGCGAGGGCTTTCTCTAGTTGTGGCAAGTGGGGGTCACTCTTCATCGCGGTGCGCAGGCCTCTCACTATTGCGGCCTCTGTTGTTGCGGAGCACAGGCTCCAGACGCGCAGGCTCAGTAATTGTGGCTCACGGGCCCAGTTGCTCCATGGCATGTGGGATCTTCCCAGACCAGGGCTCGAACCTGTGTCCCCTGCATTGGCAGGCAGATTCTCAACCACTGCGCCACCAGGGAAGCCCTTTTTTTTTTTTTTTTAAAAAAAAAAAAAAAATTACTTATTTGGCTGCATGGGGTCTTAGTTGTGGCATGTGGGACCTTCACTGTGACATGTGGGATCTTTCATTGTGGTGCGTGGGCTTCTCTCTAGTTATGGCGTGCGGGTTCAGGACTTGTGGTGCATGGGCTCAGCAGTTGCAGCACGCAGGCTCTCTAGTTGTGGGGCGTGGGCTCTAGAGCACATGGGCTTAGTTGCCCTGTGGCATGTGGGATTTTAGTTCCCCTACAAGGGATCAAACCTGTGTCCCCTGCATTGGAAAGCAGATTCTTAACCACTGGCAGAGCAGAGCCCTGTGGCCTTTATAATAGTGGCCATTCTGACCTGTGTGAGGTAGTACCCCATTGTAGTTTTGATTTGCATTTTTCTGTTAGCTATGTTGAACATCTTTTCATGTGCCTATTGGTCATCTGTATTTCTTCTTTGGAGAAATGTCTATTTAGGTCTTCTGCCCATTTTCTGATTGGGTTGTTTGTTTTTTTGCTGTTGAGTTGTATGAGCTGCTTACATATATTTTGGAAATTAGCCTGTGTCAGTCACATCTTTTGCAAATATTTTCTCTAATTCTGTAGTTTGTCTTTTCGTTTTATGGTTTCCTTTGCTGTGCAAAAGCTTATAAGTTTGATTAGGTCCTGTTTATTTTTGCTTTTGTTTCTATTGCCTTGGGAGGCTGACCTAAGAAAACACTGGTACAAATTGTGTTAGGGAATGTTTTGCCTATGCTCTTCTAGGAGTTTTATGGTGTTGTCTTAAGTCTTTTAAGCCATTTTCAGTTTATTTTTGTGCATGCTGTGAGGGTGTGTTCTAACTTCACTGATTTACACACAGCTGTACAACTTTCTCAGCACCCCTTGCTGAAGAGACCATCTTTTTCCCATTTTATATTCTTGCCTCCTTTATTGAAGATGAATTTACTGTAGGTGTATGGGTTTATTTCTTTATTCTGTTCCATTGATCTGTATGTTTCTGTACCAGTACCACACTGTTTTGATGACTGTAGCTTTGTAGTATTGTCTGAAGTCTGGGAGAGTTATGCCTCCTGCTTTGTTTTTTTTCCTCAGGATTGTTCTGGCAATTCTGAGTCTTTTATGGTTCTATATAAATTTTTGGATTATTTGTTCTAGTTCTGTGAAAAATTTCATGGGTGATTTGATAGGGATCACATTAAATCTGTAGATTGCTTTAGGTAATATTGCCACTTTAACAGTATTAATCCTTCCAATCCAAGAGTATGGGATATCTTTCCATTTCTTTGAATTCTCTTTAGTCCTTTATTTTTTGGTGCAATTTTAAAAGGTATTGTTTTTTACATTCCCTTTCTGATATTTCATTGTTAGTGTAAAGAAATGTATCCTGCTACTTTGCTGAATTCATTTATTTGATCTAGTAACTTTTTTGTGGAGTCTTTAGGGTTTTTTATATATAGTATCATGTCATCTGCATATAGTGACTATCTTACCTCTTCCTTTCCAATTTGGATACCTTTTATTTCTTGTCTGATTGCTGTGACTAGGACTTCCAATACTGAATAGAAGAGGTGAGAGCAGGCATCCTTGTCTTGTTCCAGATTTTAGCAGGAAGGCTTTCAGCTTTTCACCATTTAGTATTATACTGGCTGTGGGTTTGTCATAAATAGCTTTTATTATATGGAGATATGTTCCCTCTATACCCACTTTGGTAAGAGTTTTTATCATGAATGGATGGTGAATATTGTCAAATGCTTTTCTGCATCTATTGAGATGATCACGTGGTTTTTGTCTTTTCTTGATGTGGTGTATCACATTGATTGATTTGCATATGTTGAACCATCCTTGTGAGCTTGGGATGACTCCCCCTTGGTTGTGGTGTATGATCTTTTTTATGTGTTGCTGGATTCAGTTTGCTTTTTTTTTTTTTTTTTTTTTTTT
>NW_006770402.1:2322958-2355373 GCF_000442215.2 Lipotes vexillifer | reverse complement strand
TGAGAATTTTTGCATCTATATTCATCAAAGATATAGGGCCTGTAATTTTTTTTTTTTTTTTGTGGTGTCTTTGTCTGGTTTGCTATCAGGGTGACAGTGGCTTCACAGAATGTCCTTGGGAGTATTCCCCCCTCCTCAGTCTTTGGAAGAGTTTGAGAATTGGTATAAGTTCTTCTTTGGATGTTTGGTAGAATTCACCTGTGAAGCCATCTGGCCCTGGACTTTTCTTTGTAGGGAGTTTCTTTTTTCGTTTGTTTTTTTTAAATTACAGATTCTATTTCACTTCTGGTGATCAGTCTGTTTAAATTATCTATTTCTTCTTGATTCAGTTTTGGTGGGTTGTATGTAGAAACTTGTCCATTTCATCTAGGTTGTCAAATTTGTCAAAGTTGTTGGCATACTGGTTGAGATTTCTTTTTCATTTCTTATTTTATTTGGTTTCTCTTTTCTTGGTGAGCCTGGCCAGAGGTGTGAAAATCTTGTTTATCCTTTCAAAGAACCAGCTATTGGTTTTATTTTTTTCTATATTTTGTAACCTCTATTTTATTTCCTCCCTGATCTTTATTATTTCCTTCCTTCTGCTGGCTTTAGGTTTTGTTATTCTTCTAATTCTTTTAGGTGATAGGTTGTTTGAGATTTTTCTTGTTTTTTGAGGAAGGCCTGTATTGCTGTGAACTTTGTTCTAAGAACTGCTTTTGCTGCATCCCATAGATTTTGTATGGTTGTGTTTTCATTGTTTGTCTCAAGGTATTTTTTAATTTAATTTTTGATTTCCTTGTTGACCCATTGGTTTTTTTAGTAGCATGTTGTTTAGTAGTCTCCATGTAATTGTTTCTCATTTCTTTTCCTGTGGTTGATTTCTAGTTTCATGCTGTTGTGGTCAGAGAAAAGGCTTGAAATAATTTCTGTACTCTTAAATTTTTTGAGGTTAGTTTTGTGCTCTAGTATGTGCACTTGAAAAGAACGTGTATTTTGGGTTTATTTGGATATAACGTCCTGAAAATATCAATTAAGTCTCACTGTTGTATCATTTAGGATCTCTGTGCCTTATTGATTTTTTGTCTAGAAGATGTGTCCATTTATTGTGAGTGGGGTGTTAAAAGTCTCCTACTATTATTGTATTCCTATCAATTTCTCCCTTTATCTGTTAGTATTTGCTCTATGTATTTAGGTGCACATATGTTGACGAGCGCATAATCCTCTTCTTATATTGA
Organism: Lipotes vexillifer; assembly: GCF_000442215.2. Classification (NCBI taxonomy): domain Eukaryota; kingdom Metazoa; phylum Chordata; class Mammalia; order Artiodactyla; family Lipotidae; genus Lipotes; species Lipotes vexillifer. Next base: position 2,354,159 of record NW_006770402.1, on the reverse strand, counting down.
TCCTTTTATCATCATATAGTGTCCTTCTTTGCCTTTTTTTATGGCCTTCGTTTCAAAGTCTATTTTGTCTGATACGAGTATTGCAGCTGCTGCTTTCTTGTCATTTCCGTTTGTATGAAATACCTTTTTTTCCATCCCCTCACTTTCAGTCTATGTGTGTCCTTTGCCCTAAGGTGGCTCTCTTGTAGGCAGCATATTATAGACTCTTGTTTTTTAATCCAATCTGAAACTTTGTCTTTTGATTGGGACATTCAGTCTATTGACATTTAAGGTAATTATTGATACATGTGTATTTATTGCCATTTTAAACCTTGCTTTCCAATTGATTGTTTCTTTTATCCTTTTTTTTTCTTTTTGTGGTTTGATGATTTCATTTTATGCTTGTGTTCTCTTTTTGGGTTTTGTGAATCTATTGTATGCTTTTGATTTGTGGTTGCCCTGTTTTTCAAGTATGTTAACCCCTTCCTATATGTGCTTGCTTTAGACTGATAGTCATGTAGGCTCAAACACATTCTTCAAGAATCTACATTTTCTTACTTTCCTTCTCTACATTTTATGGGTTTTTTTTTTTTTTTTTTTTTTTTTTTTTTCCTTTCTCCTGTTTTTGGGTTTTTTTTTTTTTTTTTTTTTTTTTTTTTTTGCAGTATGTGGGCCTCTCACTGCCATGGCCTCTCCCACTGCGGAGCACAGGCTCCGGACGTGCAGGCTCAGCGACCACGGCTCACGGGCCCAGCCGCTCTGCGGCATGTGGGATCTTCCCGGACCGGGGCACGAACCCGTGTCCCCTGCATCGGCGGGCAGACTCTCAACCACTGTGCCACCAGGGAAGCCCCATTTTATGGTTTTGATGTCCTTTTTTACATCTTAATGTTTATCCTTTTGCTATTCCTTGTGTCTATTGTTGCTTTCACAAATAGGGTTTTTAAATTTTCTTTTTGATGTGTATACTGGCTAGTTTATTTACTTTCCAATTGTGATTTCCTCCTTCCTATATCTTCTTGCTGCTTTTTTTTTTTTTTTTTTTTTTTTTTTTTTTTTTTTTTCTTTTTTTTTTTTTTTCTTTTTTTTTTTTTTTCTTTTTTTTTTTTTTTCTTTTTTTTTTTTTTTCTTTTTGCAGTATGTGGGCCTCTCACTGCCATGGCCTCTCCCACTGCGGAGCACAGGCTGCGGACGCGCAGGCTCAGCGGCCACGGCTCACGGGCCCAGCCGCTCTGCGGCATGTGGGATCTTCCCGGACCGGGGCACGAACCCGCGTCCCCTGCATCGGCAGGCGGACTCCCAACCACTGCGCCACCAGGGAAGCCCCTTCTTGCTGCTTTTTTATTTAGAGAAGACCTTTCAATAATTTTTTAAGGTAAGTTTAGTATTGCTGTATTCTTTTAGTTTTTGCTTGTCTGAGAAATTCTCTCTCCTTCTATCCTGATAATCTTGCTGGGTAGAGTACCCTAGGTTGCAGGTTTTCCCCTTTCAAGACTCTGAATATATCTTGCCACTCCCTCTGGCCTGCAGTGTTTCTGTAGAGAAATCAGCTGATATAATTATAGGAGTTGCCTTGCAGTTAATGCCTTGTAGTTAACTCTGTTTTTCTCTTGCTGCCTTTAGAAGCCTCTCTTTAATTTATGCCATTTTAATTATAATATGTCTTGGTGTGGGTCTGTTTGGGTTCCTCTTGTTTGGGACCCCCTGGGACCCCCTCTGTGCTTCCTGTAGGTGGATGTGTTTCCTTCTTTAGGTTTGGGAAGTTTTCAGATATAATTTCTTCATAATACATTTTCAATCCCTTTTTCTCTTTCTTCCCCCTCTGGAATCCCTACTATGCATAGATTGGCCAGCTTTATATTATCCCACAGGTCTCTTACATTGCTTTCTTTTTTGTTTTTTTTCATTTGTCTTCCTGTCTGCTGTTTTGATTGGGTAATTTCCATTATTCTACATTGCAGATCACTTATTCTTTCCTCATTATTCATTCTGCTCTCATTGCCTTTAGCTCAGCTTTCATCCCTGCAAATGAATTTTCTAATTTTTCTTGGCTCTTCCTTCTAGTTTCTTTTAACAATAATCTGCATTTCTGTTGATAGCCTTTCGTATCAGTATTTTCATTACCTCCCTTTTTGAACTCAGACTGAAGAGGTCTTTCATTGTTCCTTCAGGGGAATTCTCTTGGTCTTTTAACTGGGAGTGGTCTCTCTGTGTCTTCATTTTACTTGTATTTATTACTCTGTCAGTTTAGGAGAAACAATTATGTACTGTAGTCTTGGAGGGCTATTTATATGCGGGAGCATCCCTACGGTAGCTTGTGTGGGTTTAACAATTTTTTGGCGTGAGGGCTGTTCTTGGTTTGGATGCCTGTTGCCCCTTTCCTCAGCGTGTGCTGGCTCTTGTCCCCTGGGTCGGGGTGTGCAGGTGCGTGGCTTATGTACGCTGCCAGGGAGGAGGTGGCAGCAGTTGGCACACGGTTGTGGGACCCTCAGCAGCAGCGGTCTGCACCTGCCTCTGGAGTCTGAGATGGCAGCTGCAGCTTGCACCCGCCCCTGGAGCTCAGGCAGGCAGTGCCCTGTTGCCTGAGAGTGCGTGCTCAGAGAAGGAAGCTCCTACGGCAGTCCTGACCCTCTCCTTGCACACCCCCCCCAACAATGGCACCTTGCCTCTCTGGCAGTCCCAGGTTTTCTTCCCGTATTCCCTCAGTCGTGGGGCCCTACACCCTAGCCCCCTCAGGCTGTCTCCACACAGCCAACCGCAGCCCTCTCCCCAGCAGACAAGTGTCTCAGGTTGGTGAGTGCTTGGTGGCACCGACCATCTGTGCAGGTCTCTCTCTGCTTTGCCCTCTGCAAACTGGGTGTTGTGCTCTTCTCCGTGTCCCTGAAGCTCTCCCTCTGTCCCAGCTGATCTCCCCACCAGTGAGGGGACTTCCCAGTGTCCGGAAACCTTTCCTCTTTCAAAGTTCCCTCCCAGGGGTGCAGGTCCCATCCCAATTCCTTTCTCTTTTTTTCTTTTGTCCTACCCAGTTATGTGTAGATTTTCTTGCCCTTTTGGAAGTCTGAGGTCTTCTGCCAGCATCCAGTAGATGTAACTGTGATGTATTTGTGGGAGAAGGTGAGCTCCACGTCCTACTCCTCTGCCATCTTGATCCTATCTCCTATGTCCCATTTTTAATTCCTTATCCCTCCTTCTGGAAAATCCTCAGCTGGGGGCTTTCTCCTCCTGCACTTGCTCCTATATGCATCGCAGCTGACACTGTTTCCATCCTCTTCCTATGTAAGATGCAGTGGATACCCCTGTGCTAGAGAATATGGTCACGAATCTAAAGACAGGACAAAGGAGATGTGCAAAACTAAAGATGAAGAAACTTAAAAAAAACTACCAATTTTGGGACTTCCCTGGTGGTGTAGTGGTTAAGAATCTGCCTGCCAATGCAGGGGACACAGGTTCAAGCCCTGGTCTGGGAAGATCCCACAGGCTGCAGAGCAACTGAGCCTGTGCACCACAACTACTGAGCCTGCGACCACAAATACTGAAGCCCACGTGCCACAACTGCTGAAGCCTGCACACCTAGAGCCCGTGCGCCACAACAAAGAGTAGCCCCGGCTCCCGGCAACTCGAGAAAGCCTGCGTGCAGCAACAAAGACCCAACTCAGCCAAAAATAAATTATAAATCTACCAATTTGGGTTTACACAAAAAGTGAGACTTTTGGAAACAATATCAAAGGCATCATACCTGGAGGTTTTCCTCCCTCCCGGGCATTGATCCAAAGTGCTGAAGAATTTGGCTTCGAAATCTGTCTCTTAAATTCTGAAACCAGCTGCAGGCTTGAGAGTAGACCAAATCATGAAGCTGTCGGAGGTTCTCTATCTCATCTTCATTCTCAACCTAGAAATACAACAGTCAGTAAGGTGTCTATACCTAATCTTCCCATCCGTCCCTATAGAAATGGGAAAAAAAAAAACCCATAAAAAAATAGGGAATACCTATTTCAGTGCTGGATCAGAGTATTATTCTTATGCAGTAAACACCATACATTTCTGCCTCACAGAATGCCAATGGGCCAGACTAAGAAAGACAGCAAGCCTTGACCTCCCAGCGTAGCTGACCTAGCCTTGCTGAGTTAGCAGTGCGACACTGCAGAACCCAACTAGCAGCCCCTAACTGGGAGGGGTAAGATGGAGAGTTAGTTCTCAGATAAAGGGCTACAGGGACTGGGAATTCATCTTTACGGATCAACAGCCTTTGAAAGCAGTAGAATAAAAAAAACAGGAATACAGTTGCTACAATGAAAGGAAAGATTGGGGGAGATTTAAGGTTCCATAGCAAAAGCAGTAATAGGACAGAGGAAAAGCATAATTACACCTTTAGCCAGGGAACTGGGTCAAAAACTGCAACAAATAACTTAGCATATAAAGCCAGAATTTCAAGAGAGAATACATTATACACTTATTATACAATGATGAACTGCTGCTGCTGTAAAGGCCCAAGGCCGTGGCTACCTCCAATCCCCTGTGTATGCCCTTTGGACTACAGGCTCATCAAACTGCAAATATAAAATTAAATGCATCAGCCTTCCAGCCTAAGATCCAGAAGAGTAGTCTCATAAAACACAGGTGGGAAGATGGAACATTAACTCATCCATCTCATATTGATTTAACACTCATATCCCACTCACTCCATGCCAGGGAGCACTATATTTCACATACATTAATGCATCTGAACAAATACCAGGCCTGAGTCAGCCTTTCCTACTTTAAGAGTGACTCAATAAAAAACAACAATGGGACTCTGAAAATATCCTGATGTATAAAAGGTAAGACTATATAGCACAGGGGCTTCCCCGGTGGTGCAGTGGTTGGGAGTCTGCCTGCCAGTGCGGGGGACACGGGTTCGAGCATTGCTCTGGGAGGATCCCACATGCTGCAGAGCATCTAGGCCCATGCGCCACAACTACTGAGCCCGCGTGCTGCAACTAATGAAGCCTGTGTGCCTGTGCTCTGCAGCAAGAGGAGCCACTGCAATGAGAAGCCTGTGCACCACGCCCCCGCTCGCCACAACTAGAGAAAGCCCGTGCGCAGCAACAAAGACCTAACGCAGCCGAAAATAAATAAAAAAAGACAATAGCACACAAGAAACAAAAGAACATCCTTCTTATTTTTGAAGGATTTGAAATGAAAAATGAAACCAAAGTTGAAAAAGCATCTGCTTTTTCACAACAATGTGAATGTGCTTAATGCCACTGAACTGCATATGTAAAAATGGTTAAAATGGTAAATTTTATGTCATGTATTTACCACATGAAAAATTTTAAAAGAAAGGTAGAAGAGCCATATGATTCAAGAATTCTGGTCTTGGAATTGGCTATACAAGATTCAGTCCTCTGCTAACACACATTGGTCTTGATGTGAGCAAGAGATAAACTTATGGGGCTGCTGGGATCAAGATGGTGAAGCAGCAGGACGTGAAGCTCACCTTCTCCCTCAAATACATCAAAATCTACATATGGAATGAGCACGTGTGGAATGATTTCCCACAATATCTGCTGAACACTGGCAGAAGACCTCAGACTGCTGAAAGGGCAAGAAAATCACCATGTAACCAGGTAGGAAAAAAAGAAGACAGAAAAAAAAGAAAATGAGAAAGGAATCAGGACAGGACCCGTGTCCCTGGGAGGGAGCTGGGAAAGAAGAAAGGTTCCTAGGCCCTGGGAAGCCCCTTCACCGGCCGGGAGATTGACCAGGACAGTAGGGAGCTTCAGAACCTTGGAGAACACAGCAGCTGGTTTATGACAGCCAGAGTGGAGAGAGGACAGATGGTCAGTGCTGCCACTGTGGGCTCCCCAGCCTGAGATGTGCGTCAGCTGGGGCTGGGTGCTGGTAATCGGGCGTCAGAGATCAGACCGAGCGAGAGGACTGGGTTTGGCTGTGTGGAAACAGCCTGGGGGTGGTAGCTAGAATCTGGTGCAACCGCAACCTAGAGTGTATGAGGAGGAAACCTGGGCCGCCTTAGAGGGGGTGCTTTGTTTGGGGGGTGCTCAAGGCGAGGGGTGGTACCTGCCATTGTAGCCTTTTTCCTGTGTGTGTGCTCGCAGAGGGCAGGATACTGCCCGCATGTGCTTGAGACTCTGTCACAAGTTGCCACTGCCTCCCTCCCAGACTCCAGGAGTGGGTGCAAGCCACCTCCTGCCTCCCTTCCCAGGGCCAGGCACCAGTGACTGCATCTGCACAACCCCTATCAAGGGGATAACAGCTGGCACACCCTGAGGAAAGAGGTGACAGGCATATAACAACCCTCACACCAAATATATTAAACCCACACATGCTACACAGGGACACCCCACATATAAATAGCCCTCCCAGACCACAGTAGATAATTGTGTCTCCTAAACTCACAAAGTAAGAGAAATATAAGTAAATTAAGGAGGAGAGGAACCACACTCCCAGTTAAAAGACCAAGAGAATTCCCCTGAAAGTACAATGAAGTTGACCTCTTCATTGTAACAGACACCGAGTTCAGAAAGGAGGTAATGAAAATATGGAAGGAATTGAGAAAGGCTATTGACAGAAATGCAGATTACTGTAAAAAGGAGCTAGAAACTGTAGGAGGGAAACAAAGAAAAATTAGAAAACTCACTTGCAGAGACAAAAGCTGAGCTAAAGGCAATGAATAGCAGAATGAATAATGAAGAAAGAGTAAGTGATTTGCAAGACAGAATAATGGAAATTATCCAATCAGAAAAGCAGACAGGAAGCCAAATGAAAAAAAAAAGAAAGCAATATAAGAGAGCTGTGGGATAATATAAAGACAGTGTGGTACTGGCACTGGAACAGAGTAGAGCCCAGAAATAAACCCACACACCTACATTCAATTAATCTTCAATAAAGGAAGCAAGAACATACAATGGGAAAAAAGTCTCTTCAGCAAGGGGTGTTGGGAAAGTTGGACAGCTGCATGTAAATCAGTGAAGTTAGAACACACCCTCACACCATGCACAAACAGAAACTCAAAATGGATTAAAGGCTTAATATAAGACATGACACCATAAAACTCCTAGAAGAGAACATAGATAGGCAAAACATTCTCTGACCCAAGTTGTACCAATGTTTTCTTACCAAGGCAATAGAAATAAAAGCAAAAATAAACAGATGGGACCTAATTAAACTTGTAAGGTTTTGCACAGCAAAGGAAACCATAAACAAAACAAAAAGACAACCTACAGAATGGGAGAAAATATTTGCAAACAATGTGACCAACACAGGCTTAATTTCCAAAATATATAAGCAGCTCATACAACTCAACAACAAGAAAACAAGTAATCCCACTGAAAAATGGGAGAAGACCTAATTAGACATTTCTCCAAAGAAGAAATACAGATGGCCAAGAGACACGTGAAAAGTTGCTCAGCATCACTATTAGAGAAATGCAAATCAAAACTACAATGAGGTACCACCTCACACAGGTCAGAATGGCCCATGTAGACCATTAAAAAGTCTACAAGTCACAAATGCTGGGCAGGATGTGGAGAAGGGGAACCCTCCTGTACTGCTGGAGGGAGTGTAAGTTGGTGCAGCCATATGGAAAACAGTATGGAGGTTCCTCAGAAAACTAAAAATAGAATACCATATGATCCAGCAATCCCACTCCTGGGTATATATCCAGAGAACACCATAATTTGAAAAGATACCTGCAACCCCTATGTTCTTAGCAACACTATTCACAGTAGCCAAGACATGGAAACAAATGTCCGTGGACAGAGGAATATGGATAAAGAAGATGTGGTACATATACACAATGGAATAATACTCAGCCATAAAAAAGAATGAAATAACCGCAACTTAGATGCAACTAGAGGTTATCATACTAATGTGGAATCTAAAACATGACACAAATGAACCCTATCTACAAAACAGAAACACAATCACGGACATAACAGACTGGTGGTTGGGTCGCCAAGGGGGCAGGGGCTGGGAGAGGGATGGAGTGGGAAGTTGGGGTTAGCAGATGTAAGCTTTTATATATAGCATGGATAAACAACAAGGCCCTACTGTATAGCACAGAGAACTGTACTCAATATCCTATGATAAACCATAATGGAAAAGAATATTAAAAAAACAATGTCTACATATGTATAACTGAATCACTTTGCTGTACAACAGAAATTAACAACACTGTAAATCAACTATACTTCAATAAAAAAAAATTTGATCCAAAAACAAAAACCCCCAGAAAATAAACTTGTGAATTGTTAAGAACTATTACCAAAAAAAGCATCTGCTTTCTACCTTTACAAAATTCAAGGGACCAAACCGTGAACTCTAGTAAACAGGGAATGATAAAAATAAAAGTCTGAGTTAGATAAAGGAGCTAAGAAGTAGGCAAAAGTTTTAAAGGCAAGCTTTTAAAGTTAAGGAAGTTCATTGCAGTAACAGAATTTAAAGTGTCATCAGAGGTCACAGAAATTAGAATTACTACACCAAGGGAAAAAATAACTCTGATATAAAAAATAAATTTGAGAAGCTTTTCCAGAATGAACAAGAAATCATTATATAGATGAAGAAAAATTATTAGACAAGACCACAGTGACATAGAGAATTCAGTTTTCTAAACATCAAATCCATAATACTCTCAATATGCTAATTTACTGTCATATATTTATATATAGTCATAAGTTTAGCCACATACTCAAGGAATTTTATCAGCAAATCCAATATATGAAGATGTAAATTTACATAAAACTAAAATAAGGTTATTAGTTTTACAAAGAACATCACCTTTTAGCAAATGATTCCATTAGCCAAGTATTCCTAAGGCACAGACTATCAGTCAACTCAGAATTCCAACTCATACTCTTGGCTCACTGCACAAAGCAAAGTTTCCCCATAACATCTTTATAATAAGATAGGACAGGTAATATCAGATTAATCAAGTTTATCAGCAGAGAAGCAATATGATATAATGATAAAACATAGCACTTGGAGCCAGAGAGCTGGTTTTAAATTAGTTTTTTACACTACCTATAGGATCTTTGGCAAATTAATACTCCTGAATTCTTTCCTCATCTGCTAGTTATCTCATAGCGTTTTGAAAATTTAATGAGCCACTGTTTGTAGAAATGCCTAATGCCAACACTGAATACGTGCTGACTGAGATGAAGGGCTCAAACAGATCAATGAACAAGTGAGAGTGTAAGATCTATGTATTTCTAATGCCCTTCCAAAGAAAGTTGCCTTTCATTTGATATTTACAGTACCACAAATCATTTTTCTGGTACCTAAACGAATTGCAGATGGTAGAGTAGGTACTGGAAATACCAAAAGGGCAGCATTAACCCTATCCAAGAAAATTTTCACAGTAACCCTCCACAGGTAAGATACCACCAACAATTATACAGACAGTGCTTTATCTGTGTTGCCCTAAAGTTAGACACAGTTGGGTGCTATGTTCAGTTTTAGGTTATCTTAGGCATATCTTAATATAGAACAATTCTTCAAGGATTTTATGTGTTTACCTTTATGTCAAAGTTCAATCTACTGATGATTACATCAGCTCTGACTACTCATAAATTCAGTTTAAAAGGGTAGGAATTAGCAGGTTTCATAACTTACATGGATTGGAAGTTCAGTTGAATCCACTGCTATTGTTAAGCAATTACCATGCAAATACATACATTCTAGGCACTGTGCTGGCTGTCAAGCCAGTAGAAATGAACAATATATCTAGGTGCTGGTCTCCCAAGTTCTCTTGGAACTCAGGATGGTTAAGAGCAAGATGAAAAGGTAACTTGGAGCTAATCTGTATAAGTATTGATGAGGGTCTCTGACAGGAAGAACTGGTTAATGTTCCTATCAGCCTTTATGCGTGTACAATGCCTAGGACACAGTATACCAGAGCATGCTGAAAAAGAATAGTTTTTAATACCTTAACATCTTCCAGATATTCAATGTCTGCAGTGCAGTATCCATCTTTCATCCCTCTTTTTAAAACCCTAAACCGCTTTCCTCCAACTGTGTCAACCACAGACCTCCCATCAGGCAAGAAATGTACATTTCTAATTTGTAACATACAACCATAATCTGCAAAACTAAAGGAAAAACTCCAATTAATATCAAAGTTCAAGCAACAAGCATGCAAGTTCTCAGCAATATTCAAAGAAAACTCCAGAATCAATAAAAATATTTACATAAAAAGCATACCCATTTTGTGTATCGCTGACACACATCCCAAACTGTTTAGTTCCAGTCTGTATACTTCTTCGAATCATCAATCTGTATCTTGGCTCAAATACATGAAGAGGACAAGGCACAGTGGGGTAGGCCATAGTGCAAACAAATATTGGAACATTCTTGGTCAAGCTGAATAAGAAAAAAGTTTCATTATTATATATCAGGACATACAACAAAAATGAGCGAAGCTTGCAACAGTAATAAATAATAGGCAAATTCACTGTAAAATCAGGTGATTTTTATTCTTGGTAAGAAAAGGAATCAGCATCCTTTTCATTTAAGCTCATATTGATACAATATTAATCCTAAAAATCTGTTGGTGATCCTCTTACAAGTAAATTTGAATTTGATATACAAAGTTATCATATAGAGCTAAGTATCTTTATGAATCACAAAGCAATTGATTATAATTACTATTTTATATTAAAATCTGTTTAAAATATTTCTAACATGACAGAGTATACTCTTACTCTTAGATAATAAGAAAACGTGAGGTCCCACAAAAGACAAAAAGCAAATCATTCAAAATTTTTAGGCATTAAAATATTTTCATGCTAACAAAAACAGGTAATTCAATGAGATAACATTTCTTCCAGATAATTAAAATGACAACACTGTTATTGCCAGATTGGCAAGAAATGTGAAGGATAAAGGCAGTGCACAGCTTTGGCAAGGGTGTGGGGAAACTGGCAGCGTGAACAGCACAACGATGCTGAAGAAGAATCTGGCCATATGCATCAAATGCTTTCAAAAAGATTCATATCCTTTGAACCAAAAGCTCACTTTTTTCCTGCGAGTACTATAAGAATGTTCAACATAGCACTGTGTATAGTAGCCAAAACTTAGAAGCAAAAAGGCCAGTAAAATAAATTATGACATAACCATAAAATGATACTATGTTTAAATGTTCAGATTAATGAGAAAAGGAAGTTACAGAAATGATAGGATTAAAATGATCCCATCTTTGTTTAAAATGTATTTATATACATTAAAATTGGGAAGGATATATGCCAAAATGCCAATGATGATTACGTTTGGGTTACAGATTATGGCTCCCCCCCACACTAATATTTTCTAGTCTTTCTTCAAAAAGACCACAAATTACTTAAGTAAAGGCAATATTTAATACACACGTGTAACATACCAGTCCTAGTTCCTCTACTTTTAAAACTGTATATTCTACCACCATTGAGCACTCTTATGAATGTAAAAACTGGGGGGAAAAAGCCAGTATACCTCTTAATTAGCAAAACTTGTAAGTACCAGGGGATGAGCTACCCCTTAAAATAATAGCCCTGTTAGTACACAGCAAGATTCCCTGAGGCTTCTCCATCACACTCAGCTTCCCTCACATCACTACTCTTTCTGTCATCCATGGATTTCACTCTTCTTGAGGGGTCTGGTCCTGTCACTATGTTTTAGTATTTCAAAAATATATCTGAAGCATTCTTATATCCCAGCTTTTTGCAATGTTGGTCAAATAGGCTTATAATCCTCACATCAGAATATTTTCTATCATAAAATCACACAATAAAATATCAGTTCCATGAGGAGACAAATCAATATCAACTTCTACAAACAAAAGATTAGAAACCTTTCTTCTGTTGAAGGCCACTAGCCCAATGAAGACATTTGGTAGACAGATACTGAAAAAGAAAATCTGCAAGCACAATTATTTTTTTCTTAGAAAGTTAGAAATATAAAATGTTTAATCTGTATTTTTAAAAAATAGAAACAGCATATAAAAATTACAATTTTGCTCTTTAGTGTCCAGTTAAAAGTAAGTGGGAAAAAAAGTTAAGAAATTAGAAACCCATGAAAGAAACCTGGACACTCAAGAAGAGACTGGTGAAAAGACAGGAGGGGAAGAGAAAGGAAAAAGAAAGGTAGAAGAAAGCAAGCTATACAGAGCAACAAAACCATGTTCAACCTACCCAGCCCCAATTGGCTTTTATATGCTCTTACTAGTGGTACCACTGAATCCCAAAGCTACCACCAGGTTTTTCACCTTGCTGATACTAAGTCATTTCTGCTAACAGTCAATAGCTTCATTAATTGAGAATTTAGCCCGTAAGTCACCCCTTCCAATTTCAGTCTCAGGCCTCAAGGTCCCACCCCCCTTCAAACCTCTGATTGGCTAACACTCCTGCCAATCCAGGCCATCTATCCTCGCCCTTGCCCCTGCACCACCATGATAGATGCCTGAGGGATGCAGTTCCCAGCAACCACCTCACCCCTCTCCATTCCCGATTGATTCCAGGGCCTGATGTCACTGGAGGAAACCCCTCCTCCACCTAAAACACTGCTTCAGTGCAGAGAGCTGAGTCAGTCATTCCCAACAGAACATCTAGAAGTTACCAAATGAACTTTTAAAACTTCTGTCGAGGACAGGGGAAGCTGGCCACTATTTGTTTAAAATATGCCTTTGACTACACTAGGTTGAGCTAAAGACAGAACCCAGCTTGCTCTGAGGCTTCTCCTTACTATTTCAAAGGGTAGTGGTGCGTAATTTGATGGTTAATTTTTCTGAGAAGACACTTACTGTGAGAGTTCAGCAGTTTCTTCATCATATATTTTTTTTCTCTCAGACAGTTCATCAGGCAGATACTTCACTATTAAATCTTCCAACAGCTGTGTGACACAGTACCTCCTATCTGCTAGATACTGAAAAACAATATAATTTTACATTCCAGTGTTTTTCCTACAGTATAAAACAGGCAAAACAGTTTAACTTGCTATAGTAAAGCCTTTATTACATATTTATACGGTCAGTTCTGAATTAATTTAATTAGTGAGGGGGACCATTAAAATGGATGGTGCTAAACAGGTAAACCTGCCTGAGGCTTAGCTCAAGAGCATTAAAGACACATACTTGCAACCTGAACCAAGTTCTATATATAAGACCCTTGTCTTGCTATGATCATACATCTTTTTTAGCAGCAGTCAGCGCTGCCCTGCCATCTCCTACACCAAAGGCCAAGTTCCGTCTCACAGTGCATGAGTATCTGAAACTAGCATTTGAATTGAGAAACAAAAATAAGGAATGAAGAAAATGATGCATTTATTTGCCTTATTTAAGAAAAGCAAAACTACTCCTTTTTTGTCCCCCATTTCAGTGGCAGAGTTTCCAGGTAATTCTTCTTTCAGATTTACCTTCCATTGTCATCCCACTATGACTAATGATCCCCTTATCAAGAGGCTGCTTTTCCTATGTGAGCCACCCTCTGTATAAAATGGTCCGTTTGTGCCACTCCCTTAATACTCTGAACACTGCCACCCTCATGCATTTTTGTGTTATTCTCTCTTCCAACTGCCAAAAGCCATCTGACTATCCTTCAGGGTCTGGCTCCAATTTTATCTTTCGCATAAAGTGTTTCTTAGTTATTTTTTTGTCTCCCAAGAATCCCTTACTTAACCCTTTACCATATAAAAGGCAGTTACCATACCTTGCACTATATTACATGGACAGGGATACATTATATCTCTGTAACTAAACTAAGAACTGTAAAGGGCTGGGGACCAGGTCAGTGTGTGTACAGGATTTTGGACCAAAAAAAAAAAAAAAAAACTTGGGAGACAATCACAAGATAAAGAGAAGCCACCTTTTTCTCTATAGATCCAGCAAAAAGTTTTGTCATTATCCAGTGAAGTACAGAGTAGGAAATATGAATGGTGGGGAAATGGGTTATAGAAGTGGTTTTTAAGGTTTAGCATGAACCAGGGCTTGTTAAAATGCAGACTGCTGAGCCCCACCCCAGGGTTTCTGATTCAGTGGCTCTGGGGTAGGGTCTGAGAATCTGTATTTCTAACAAGTCCCCAGGGGATACAGATGCTGCTGGTCAGGGGAACATACTTTGAGAACCACTGGGCTGTAGAATGGAGAGACGTACTCTTGAGCAGATAATATGTACACACATAACTGAAGAGTTTATTATAAAATTAATCAAATGACAGATACTATAAAAGCAGTTTCATTACCATTTTCTATTAAGATGTTGGAACAAAAAAAAAAAAAAAAAAAACTCTTGGGAGACAATCACAAGATAAAGAGAAGCCACCTTTTTCTCTATAGATCCAGCAAAAAGTTTTGTCATTATCCAGTGAAGTACAGAGTAGGAAATATGAATGGTGGGGAAATGGGTTATAGAAGTGGTTTTTAAGGTTTAGCATGAACCAGGGCTTGTTAAAATGCAGACTGCTGAGCCCCACCCCAGGGTTTCTGATTCAGTGGCTCTGGGGTAGGGTCTGAGAATCTGTATTTCTAACAAGTCCCCAGGGGATACAGATGCTGCTGGTCAGGGGAACATACTTTGAGAACCACTGGGCTGTAGAATGGAGAGACGTACTCTTGAGCAGATAATATGTACACACATAACTGAAGAGTTTATTATAAAATTAATCAAATGACAGATACTATAAAAGCAGTTTCATTACCATTTTCTATTAAGATGTTTTAAAATTTAAGACTCATGTATTAAATTTGGGAAATACAGCCTATCTTACAGTACTGGTAAGAATCTATTTTTGTACATTACTCGGGACCTAGGCAATTTGGCAATTGGTTTTAACAAGAGTCTTATAAATATATGGCCTTTGATCCAGTAATTCTCCTCCCAGGAATTTACCCTAAGGAAAGAGTCAAAGACACAAACCACAGTGTACTAAAACAAAACAACTTACATACCCAACAATAGGAAAATGTTACACCATTGGACTAGTATACTGCTACAAAAAGTATGTCTTTAAAATGTATTCAAATGAAAAAATGAGCAAAATGAAATGACAAGTAGGAGAAGTAGAAAACTGTAGAGCATGTCGATTTTATCCTTGTAAATATATATTTAGACTTTACCAATTATATTATACAGGGTGTCTTCAGGTCAGGACAAAGGATAAAGTTATTTTTAAAAAGTATGTCATGTTTTTAAATAATATCCTTATTTTATTTTCCTTAAAACTTCAGACATTTTTTCAGGTGAGAGAACTCTAAATTTAAAGCAATGTATCTAAATGTTAATCTGAAAAAAGCATAATAAATATATGAGTGTATCTAAAAACTCTGGAAAACCAGGAAAGACAGCATGTTTAGAGTACTTCACCTGAAAACAATGAGTATACTAGTTGAAATAACTAACAAACTCTTTAAGACGGAAGTTTTTTTATCTTATGTTTCCTGACTTGAACATTCTTTATGTGGTTTTCTGTTTTACTACATATAGGCTTGCTATGCTATAACAATACATACATGCCATATGATATCTGTACAGGGCTATATGTTTTCTGTATAGGAAATAGCTGTATTTTCAATAGCAAAATGGTTTTATCAATTTTTTAATTCATATTTGGAAGACACTTCTTTTCTTCAGACAATCCAGGGACAGAATCACTCTCCCTGATCAATGCTACCACTGCAGCTGGTACTCAGAATTCGAAGGCTTTGGCCTCACCTTTGGGGACTTCAAGTCACTCAAGCATGACTGAGAGGGTGTTGCTCTCCCACTCGTTATGGAAGATACCCACCTGAGATGCAGCTATTTTCCTAATGCAGGTGATTAGTGCTTTTCACTTACTAGACAAGGAGGGATGTGGGAAGCTGTGCCTCCCTCTCTTCTCGCCAGGCCACCACTTTCTAGAGCTGTGCTGTCCAATGTGGTAGCCACTACTCACATGTGCCTACTAAAATGTAATTATAAGATTAAACAAAATTTTAAATACATTTCCTTCTACACATGTGGCTGGTAGCTACCATGTTGGCCAGCACAGATACAGAGCATTTCCATCAATGCAGAAAGTTCTACTGGACACAGTTGCTCCAGATGTTAAGGGGATTGGATTAGACCTGAAATCTAGGCTAAAAATGGTGGTGGGAGGCAGGGCAGTTGGGCTTCCCCAATACTGTCATTAAAATTCAGTAGATTCCTGACCAGGTACTTGACCACACCTCCTTTGCTTAAAAAATTAAGTAAGGGGTCTTGGCCTTCAGACGCTGTCTGCTTTCTCCTCCCCTCTCCAAACTCACTTTTCTCTAACACTAGCATATGGGTAACAAAACAGAATCCCTTTTGGTCACTCAGCATATACAATGTAATTTATTCTGAACCTATTAATCATTGCTATGGCTGAATAAAATCAAACCATGTTGCTACACTTAAGACCAATAAACAGATAAGCATAAAAATGTTTACCTCTTTTAAGCTTTCCTTACAAAGGGGACAGTATGGTGTGTGATCTAAACAGCGCTCAAGACAATTCTTACAGAATGAATGTCCACAAGGGGTTGTTACTGGCTCAAAAAACAACCTGAAATCAACCAAAATACATGTTAGTTTTCACAATAAACTATCCATTGGAAAAAGTGAACGAACTAATAATGGAACCATAACACTAATCTCTCTTTAGAGTAGAGGACGAAGAAGGAGGGTCTGGTGAGCAGGAGGGGAGAGAAGGGGCAGTGGTAAATATGAGTATATCCTCCTGAAGCGTTTAAAAGTTCACCATCCACAGAGGTACCCTGCACTGGGGGCCTGGAGCTGTACTAACATAACCGCCACTCACATGTGGCTATGGCGCCCTTGAAATGGGGCTGGTCCAAACTGAGAAGTGCAGTGCATCTAAAATACACACCAGATTTCAAAGACTTAGTGCAAAATTAATGATGTAACCTATATCATTAATAATTACTCATTCGTTTTTGTACAGATTCTTATTTTATCATCACTTTAAAACTGGGTTTCTTAACAAGCTTATAAAAGCCTTACAAAAATCATCCACTAAATTATTACCATTGAATCCTAAAGAAATAGGAGGCTTAATATTCAAACAATATGGAAAAACTAATTTTTCTTACATTATAATTATTTCCTGAAACACGATACTTTGGAAGTTCCTAGAAGTACTGTTTCATCTGGGTCTAATCCCCTCGCCTCACAGATGAAGAAGCCAAGACTCAGAATTAAGGGACTTGCTCAGAAATACCTCTCATCACCCCTGGCCTGGTGTGGACAGTGCCGGGTGCTTTACACCGTTCCCTTGCCTCCAGCACAGTTTATGTACCTGGAAAATGTTCTTTTTAAACTATCAGTCTTAGAATTACAAGCATTCTACGTAATGGAAATCCTTATCCAATGTTAAGATATATAAGCAAGATAGAATCACATACACACAACACATCATTGTATTCTTACCCAAATCTAAAACCATGGAGTCTCAGTAATAACATGTAGAGCTTTTATAGTACTTAACAATTCCCCAGATACTTTTTATATTTTAGTCATCTGATTCTTACAAGACTTCAATATAGGCTATGCAAACCCTGACCCCACTTTCTAAGTAAGGAAAAGCTAAATAAGGTTCAGAGATTATATTATTTGCCTAAGATGTGAAAGGGAAACCTAGGACTAAAATTCATATCTTTTGATTTTTAATCCACTGTTCTGTTACTTCACATTGCCTATTTTTACAGAGTAGATTACCTTTATATACTCTGTACTTTATTTACATTAATATAAAATATTCATCTTTTATAAAATTGTACATACTTACCTCATGCAGAGAGAACACTCAAAATCTGAGACATCTATTAATTCTTCTGGGATGTCACCGTAAGTTAATGAAAATGTACAGACTTCATTGGGAGTTTCTATTAAAACAAAGAGATGGGTTATCTTCTTTAGGAAGAAGTTTGAAGGCCATTCTAAATAAATCAGTGTGTTTTATATGAGCGTAGTGAAATTTTTACCTCCCTGTCTTTTCAGCTTATTTCTTCCGTCTTCATTTACAATCACATCCTGGTCTAAGAGAGACAGCTTTCTTTTCAGCAGAACACCTTGCTCTTGAACAGAGAGTGAAAGTTCTGAGGACACTCTTTTTAAACAATCCTCTCTGGCAGGCATGTCTGTCGAATTTATAGCCTGTGCTGACCGAGCATGGTTTAGGCTTCCTTTGACAGGCTCTGAAGTGACCTCTGCTATTTCTTCATTCTACAAAAAAAGAATACAACAAATAAGGGTAACTAACTGTATTTCTTTACTATCCTTATTCTCACCAGAACCAAACTGAAATTTTGATGTCTTAAAATGTTCATTTTATTGTTCATTTAAACAGCACCAACTTTAAATTCTAAAACCCTGGCAAGTAAGTGATTTTTGCCAGTACTTAGATAGCCCTGGACATTAAGCTGGCTTACATCATAATAAGGTTAAAGCAGTTATGCTAATATAGTTCCTACTCCAAGGAAACTGAAATAAATAATGTTCTATATTTTCCAAGAGACTGAAAGTTTTCTGACATAGAATGACCTAAATTTGTGATTAATGAGCATATACTTTACATAAAAGTTTTCAGTATAAAAATAAAAGGCCACAGATGAAATTCTATTAAGACAACACCTACTAGGTTGAAAGTACCTAAACAGATTGCCCATGATTGTCTTTACTCATCCCCTTACCTGCTCTGGGGTAAGCTCACTGGCACAATGAGACTCTTCTATTACTGAAGGAAAACCAAAAGGTTTGTTTTTAATACATGGTAATGAGCTCCAGGAAGAGTCCTTCAGGCCTTCTTTTAAGTTTTCAGGTGATAATAAATCACATAAAATCTGTAAGAGAAATATTATAAAAAGTAATGAAAAATATAAAATATTTGGTTGAGGATAATTTAATATAAAGTTACCTAATATTTAAGAATTTGGGGGAAATTTGTAGCAAATAACTTCATATGGAGTATAATCTACAAAAATATCAAATTACTATATCATACACCTAGAACGAATATAATATTCCATCAGTTTAAAAGAAAAAGAAAGAACTTGTAGCCAACTTTATTTTTAATGAGCAGGGAAGGAACAGGTTAAGTAAAAAGCAGAACTTCCATACTGATTAAAAAGTCTTGCAAAACCAAGGTGTGCCTCAGTGGGGTCAAATCACCTCAAATAAATGATTCAAAAGGAAGGCACAGGGTGGTGAGTTTGGTAGCCTGAGAAGGTACCCAAGGTAAAGGTTGACGTTTTATTTATTTATTTATTTTAGCCACACCCCGAGGCATGTGGGATCTTATTAGTTCCCCGACCAGGGATCAAACCCGTGCCCCCTGCATTGGAAGCACGGAGTCTTAACCACTGGATCGGCAGGGAGGGAAGTCCAAGGTTGACGTTTTAATACGAGGTTTGTAGAAAGAAGAGATCTTAAGGAAGTGGAAAATATTACCTTTGAACATCAGTGAGTCCTATCCTGTCAAAATAGTTCATGGTTCATCCCAATGTATATTTTAAGGTGGACTTAAGAGTGTTTATGTGAACTTGGACCTTTAACCACAAAACTCTAAAATTCCATGTGTTTACACTGAATTTAGTTTCTCCCTGAACAAGTGACCTGCACAGTCAGTCACCACTGCCCAGCATTAATTGTGGCACCAAATGGCAGCTGTCTGATATGAGAGGCAGCTGCAGTATCAAAATCTTGGGTGCTTCTCTCAGGAATATGTCTAAAACTCTCAAAGAAACAGGGTGGTTAAGACGGAGGAAGAACCTGGCTACAAGGAAATGAGAGGGATTCAAATTTGTTTGCTTGTCAAATAAGCTGTGTGTATATGTACAGCAGACGATTTCTTAAAGCCTCAATTTGGAAGTTTGGCTTTTCAGCTGTACTGTCTCTCAATACACAAAGATCAGAATTTTTCATGAGTCTTTACAATGTAATTAAAAAGGAAATATATACAATGTAAACAAAAGTGTGTGTATCTGTATGTGCTCAAGCAATACCCCATCTAATGAACAAACATTTTAAAATCTGGGTATGGTTTTACATTTCCTGATTTTAAAAAAAGGTATTAAACATACACCCACCCTAGAACACAGCAACTCCACTCCTAGGTATTTACTGAAGAGATATAAAAATAACGTATGTCCACAAAATGACTTGTATAAGAATGTCCATAGCATCAACTGGAAACAATCCAAATGAAAATTGCCACTAACTGTGAATATCACAAACGGTGGTGTGTTCATACAATGGGATACTTGGTAAACAATAAAAAAGAAAAAAATTACTGGATGTATCTCAAAAACATTATGTTGAGCAAAAAAAGCCAGACACAAAAGAGTATATGCTGTATGATTCCATGTAGACGAAGTTCTAGAATAGCAAAACTATTCTATGGTAATAGAAATCTGAACGGTAGTTGCCTCTGGAAGCAGGGAGATCGGGGATTTGCTGGAAAGGAGATGAGGGAACTTTCTAGGATGATGGAAATATTCTATATCTTGATTGGGGTGCTGTTACGTGACTGTATAATTTCTCAAAACTCACTGAACTGTAAAATCCATGCATTTTATTGTATGTAAATTATACCACAATTTACAAAAAAAAATACTGAGGAAAAATAAATATTTCAAGGCAGTAGGTATTTTGCATTCACCTGACCTTATTAACGAACAAACAAATATTTACAGAAGTATAAGGATATCCAGCAGCATGGAAAATGCAAACTCATAAACCCTTAAAAAGTCTGCAATCTCACCAGGGCGATCACTCTAGCAGAGAGAACAGTCAGAAAACACACACCAGTAAACCATTTTTTGTTAAATCAGTGGGCTAGAACATGTATGCAAACAAACCTTATAGAGGATATAGCAATGTTAGCTGTATTCATAAGGCATTTGGAATCTGAGAAAAATTTCAAAATTCTCATACTTCAAGGTACATAAGAATCTCTCAAGGTGCTTGTTAAACTATGCCCCAATTCTGGAGATTCTAATTCCAAAGGTCTGTGGTAGGGCCCAGGAATCTCTGTGTTTACCATGCACCCGAGGTAATTCTGAAAAAAAGCGACACTCTGAGAAACACTACGAAGGTAATAAATAACGTGGCATCTTTGGGGGACATCGAGGGGAGCATCTCATGACAGGGCACTGAAATTATATTAGGGTAGATTTTCCCAAAACATTTTTCAAAGACTCAAGTCATCCCAGATGCTCTGTGGGTAAATCTGGCAAAAGCTGAATGCTGTTGTCATGCTAGCAAAGCAAAAACTCTTGACAAAATCCGAAATCTGTTTGGTTCGACCCAATGTTTTCCAAAGTCATTTGATCGGAGAACCCCCTTCCCTTTTTCCTTTTAATTAACACCTACTGACACATCACTGAACAAACTTTGGAAAGGGATGTATGCAGTACTGAGAATATTAAGGCAAAACAAATTGAGTGGGGCAATACCACTGGCAACCATGGAAAGCAAGCAAAGTTGAGACCTGAAATGAAAGGCAAAGGAAGCCAATAAAAATTCCTGAGCAGGAACATCATGACAACAATGTTTAATTAAGGATGATTAGTCTGGCTCCCATGGAACAAACTATTAGAGAACATCTAAATTTAACTAGGCAAAAATAATGCATTTAACCATCTCTGAATGAAATGTTTTGATTTCGGTAAGAATTCAGTATGCTAATAAGTACATAAGCCTGAAAACTACTTGTCAAATTGCTACTGAATTTGACTTATAGACTTATGGACACTCCTTATGTTCTTACCCAAGATTCTAACTGGCATTTGTAAAAAGACCTGTGTCGTAGCCCTACCATGAAGTATTATAGTTGGTAAACTGATTACCTTTTCTACTTCTAGCTTTGCAGGTGCGAAATCTTCATCAAGCGCTAAGCACTGAAGAAACAGTTGTAAGGCATCACCTAAAAAACCAGCATCATGGAGGACTTTTCCTTTCCTGAAGTAGACCTTCAATAAAAGCACATATACATGACTTTTATGGATGGAATTATTTTTTAAAAAAATCAGTATCAAGGGGAAAACAAAAAAAGTCTGCTTGGAAATACTCATTTTGAAACTCTGACTGAGGAGGCCCAAGCATTCTAAAGGCATATTTACACCCTGCCCTGGAGAGGCACCTACAGGGGAGCTGAGGCCCAGAAAGTGACTTCAAAACCACATTTCTCATTATATCCCTTCAGTGATAAGTCCAGAGGGTTCTTTCTTTTTAACAGTTGTAAAGCTGTCCGTACAATCATTTTCCCTCTTAACATTCATTGGACTTGTACTAACCAGTCATGCCATCATGGGATTTTGAATCATTTTCCTTATTAATTTATAACTTTTAGAGCATCCTTACTATACTGTCCTCAAAGGCACAGCTTTGAATGGAGGAAAAAGTCACATAAAAAAATGACTTCTAGCTTAAAGAATATATATGGGAGATGGACTAATTTGCCTTGGCAGTTTGATAAAAAGGAGAATTAGTAAACTGATTATATACTATATACATGCCACAAGTCTTTTTTTAAAACAGCATGGGCAAGGCAACCTCCTTTGAACCCATCTACCACAGTAAACCACAGCCTAATCATCCAGTTCCCAGCACAATGCCTCAGTCAACTGTTCAGCCACAAGGACCTCTTCTCTTTCCGTTGATAAAACCTCCTCCATTGATAACCAGTTTGGATCCAGCTCTGCAATAGGGCCAGTTGTGTCTCTTTGAGGAAATGATGTATATTAAAGTCTGTTTTTTTCTGTGCCTTGAATTCAGGTTGTTCTTTGGTTAGGAGACAAAGGTTTCTTATAGTTTAAAAAACTGTCATGATATTCATCCACTCAAAATATTGACCTTAGATTTCTAGAACTCTTTATTTTATTTAAAGAATCACCCAATCCATTCCATTATAACTTATAACCATAACTGAATGCATATTCCCTGCAGCTGAAATTTGTAAATGTATGCAAATGTAAGACAGTAATTTTACCTCAGGCCAATTTGGCAGTTGAAAGAGAACTGCATTTAAATCTTCTATGGCTGCTTTAAACTCTCGCAGACCAGCATATGATTCAGCTCTGTAAATTTTCAGAGTCAAGTCGCTGGGCTCTGAAATAAATATACTATGAAGGTTTGATTATTTTTAAAAGATTATTGTATGACCCACAAAATACATCATACTAGATTAAGAACTGACTCAGTGATTCTAGTCAGTAACCACCAAAGCAAAGGCAGTGAACCAAGCACTGTACAGGTGCAACCCACTAGTATGTTACAATTTATAATTTATATCAAATCCTTATGAGTAGATTATTTTAGTGGAGGAAATTATGCTTTTTAAAAAAACTGAAAATATTTTTATAATATGAATAATCATTCCTAAGAAAATGTTTTCTTAAAATAGGTCATTCTGTTAAAATTTAAAAGACTCATGTCTTAGATATTTAGAAGATTTACCTTTTTGTGGTAAATCTAACTTTTTTATACCAATTTTGAAATCCTATTTATAAATGACCATATGTGTAACCACTGCACATGGGATCCCATAGTTACAAAGACTGACCAAGGCACGGTCTTAGGAAAGTACACAGTGATCCTGCTTCTGGAGGAAATGGGTTGATAAGAGTCAGCTTTTTTAAGAGGGAAAACATTTTAATTCCTGCCATTAGCAAAAATAGTATTGGACAGTCCCCAGACAGATTTAATTTCAGATATTTGAGGGAAAAAAGCTTTGTTGATAATTTCACTATGTTCTCCATCACTACTTCAGAAACTAAACTAGTATCCAATTGCACTCAAAATTTTAGACAGTTGGTTCATTTATGATACTACAATCAATTACTACAGGTACATAGATTGTAAAACTGAAGTCTAGGCCAGAAACTAATTTTCAGTACATCTACAGATGACATAACTTGACTCTTCTTTGAAAGCTATTCATCTTTGGAGGCTTCCAAAATGTATGCTTAAAAAACAAAGCATTCAGTGTGGGAAGGGTGTAAAGACCCATAATGCCTCATTCAAAAAAAAAAAAAACTATAATAAAACAAAACTCGTTAATAGCTCCCTCATTTACTCTAGTTGTTTTTTTTTTAATTATTTATTTTTGGCTGCACTGGGTCTTTGTTGCTGCACACGGGCTTTCTCTAGTTGCAGCGAGCGGGGGCTACTCTTCCTTGCGATGTGCGAGCTTCTCATTGTGGTGGCTTCTCTTGTTGCGGAGCACGGGCTCTAGGCACATGGGCTTCAGTAGCTGTGGATTGCGGGCTCTAGAGTGCAGCCTCAGTAGTTGTGGCGCACAGGCTTAGTTGCTCTGCAGCATGTGGGATCTTCCCGGACCAGGGCTCGAACCTGTGTCCCCTGCATTGGCAGGCAGATTCTTAACCACTGCACCACTAGGGAAGTCCCTACTCTAGTTTTTAAATCATTGCTTTTCTACAGATAAATCTAGATTAAACAATTAAATTAGGTCTTTTTCAGTTGCTGGTACTTGAGAACCCGAATTATATTGTTCCCTCAGATTTATACCAATGAAAAATTTTCAAGAATAAAATTAATATTTCATGAAAATATTTACTTCCTCAGTAGAAAAAGACACATCTGGCATATTCCATCTTTTGTTTCTTAAAGCAATATAATTGTAAATCATTATCTTTGAACAAAAACGCATAGAAACTGAAAGCTCCATGTGATTACTCAATCAAGAATGAAGAGTCCAAGCTAGACCCTGAGGGGGTTTAAAAGATTTTACTTTATCCATGTCTTCGAGGAGCTTACAGTCTCATTAGAAAATTCTATTTTCTTGTGAAATGGCACCACGTGATCCTGATTTCACAAGCACAACTAGAGTTCGGGAAACAGAGCAACGTGTGCCAGACCAGTCCAAGGAGTAAGCAGTCACTACAGCACATCCAAACCCTTGAACTGGAGAGGACGGTGACCAGGACGTGCACAGCTAGGTGCTTCCAACAGCATTCTTGGGACCCCGCCTGTGCTCCAGCACCTCCAGAGACAGGGGGTTCACGGTCACAACAAGCAGCCCACTCCACACACGGATCCCTCACTGGGTTTTTTTATCTTCTCACATGTTGTTTTTTACAGCAAGTCCCCATGGCATGACACTTGACGCAGTACACATTCGGACCTCGTGAGTAACGCACCCTCTGATCAAGGCCTCGCTGCTCAGTGGTGCCCTTTACGCAGCTTCTCTAGGGCAGCACTGAGGGAAGGGGCGGAGGAGACCTCCGCCTTTAAAGCACCCAGTCAGTCTACAACGCTTCTCCCCTCTGAGGGAAGCAAGAAAGGACTGTGCCCCTCTCATCTCAACACAGAAGCACTCAGGCTATCCAGACTCCCTGGAAAGCTAGTGTCTACTGGGATTAGAAAAGAGGTAGACCCCATGAAGAGACGAGAAGAGGATCATATTTTAAAACTCTTGCTCCCCAAATCCTCATAGGTCATGTTTTTATTGAGAACTTCAAATGTCAATGGACTACATTTTTTTTTTTTTTTGGCGGTACGCGGGCCTCTCACTGTTGTGGCCTCTCCCGTGGCAGAGCATAGGCTCCGGACACGCAGGGTCAGCGGCCACGGCTCACGGACCCAGCTGTGCGGCACATGGGATCTTCCTGGACTGGGGCACGAACCCATGTCCCCTGCATCGGCAGGTGGACTCTCAACCACTGCGCCACCAGGGAAGCCCAATGGACTACATTTGAATGACTGTTTGGGGGGAGGGGAAACCCCACCTCATCAATTGAGTTCACACTCTCCAATATGTTTTAAAAGAGATTAGGCCTACCTAACTTATTTCCTGCAGATCCTTCTTAATTCAAAAAAAGAGCCAAATGCACTAATTGGAGTCCTTCGAATATCCTAAGAATACAGAATGTCTGCCCTCCGTATCCACTTTTGCGAAAAAGGCAACTGAAAAAAAACGCCATCAGCCTGGTGTGTGTGTGATTAACTCAGGTGTGAAACAGGCGACAGACATTTACTGTCTGCTTCCTACCTTGTCCTGCCGACGCTGGAATGAACTAGTCACCTCACTGCACAGGCCACCAGGCGGGCCTGCCTCTCAGTTCACAGCTGCAGGTATGCAGTGCCTGGCACATTACAGACTCAATTTGTTGGAAAAATGAAGAAGTATAAAGATGGGGTTTGGGCTAAGTGTACTGAGCATGATTTAAATCCCACATCTAATTTTCTCATTCTACCTCCAGGTGCATCAAATTTCCAACAGCCTGCTGTGTTTTTCAAGTTCAGTAAACTTCTCACACCCCACCCCCCAAAAAAGGTGTCTGGTCACTATATTCCCAAATCAAACTCTTAACCGTGGTCAATTTTACCTCCTCCAATATTTCCCAAATCCACCCCTGGTCTCTTCCAATCCTACTGCTAATTGCCTTAGTTTTGGCTTCCAGAATATCATTAAGACTACCATAGCAGATTGCTCACTGCACCCCCTGCCTCCAGTTTTACCTATATCCTCACCATCCACAGATGAATAGGCATTTAGCACAACATCCAAGTTTCTCCCTGCTTGGGTCCTGCCCATCTCTCCAGCCTTATTTCCCATCGTTATGAGCCTCCCACTTGACTCCAACAAGACCTAGCTGCTCACTCAGCCCCATGCATGCCTTTCTACTTCACATCTCCTCCTTTCTTCACAGAGCTTCCTCCTTATCGTTCTTTGTGAGACCACCTCAAACCAACTCCCCTCGGTCTGGATAACATTTTCCAATCCCGTAAGACTCAGCTCACCAGTCTCTTCTCCAAGACGCTTTCCTTTGCGTCTACTGCCACTCAGCATCCCATAAAGATTCAGAGCATGAGCCTGGAAGCCAGACTGCCCGGGTTCAACTTCTAGCTCCTCCACTCACTCGCTGTGAACTGGGGCAAATTGGCAAGCCCCTCTGTACCTCAGTTTCCTCAGCTATAAGCCTGAGTTTTTGTCCACCTATGTTCAATTAATCTACGACAAAGGAGGCAAGACTATACAATGGAGAAAAGACAGTCTCTTCAATAAATGGTGCTGGGAAAACTGCACAGCTACATGTAGAAGAATGGAATTAGAACACTCCCTAACACCAGACACAAAAATGAACTCGAAATGGATGAAAGACCTAAATGTAAGACCTGATACTATAAAACTCTTAGAAGAAAACACAGGCATAACACTCTGACATAAATTGCAGCAGTATCTTTATAGATCCGCCTCCTAGAGAAATGGAAATAAAAACAAAAATAAGCAAATGGGACCGAATTAAACTCATAAACTTGTGCACAGCAAAGGAAACCATAAACAAAATGAAAAGACAACCCACAGAATGGAAGAAAATATTTGCAAATGAACAACTGACGAGGGATTAATCTCCAAAATCTAGGAACAGCTCATACAGGTCAATATCAAAAAAACAAGCGACCCTATCAAAAAATGGGCAGAAGATCTCAATAGATGGTTCTCCAGAGAAGACATACAGATGCCCAGAGGCACATGAAAAGGCTATTAGAGAAATGCAGATGAAAACTACAATGCGATATCACCTCACACCAATCAGAATGGCCATCATCAAAAAGTCTACAAACAATAAATGCTGGAGAGGATGTGGAGAAAAGGGAACCCTCCTACACTGTTGGTGGGAATGTAAATTGGTACAACCATTATGGAGAACAGTATGGACATTCCTCAGAAAACTAAAAATAGAATTACCATACCATCCAGCAGTCCCACTCCTGGGCATATATTCAGAGAAAACGGTAATTCGAAAAGATACATACACCCCAATGTTCACTGCAGCACTATTTACAACAGCCGGGACAGGGAAGCAACCTAAATGTCCACTGACAGATGAATGAGTAAAGAAGATGTGGTACATACATACAATGGAATACTACTCAGCTATAAAAAAGAATGAAATAGTGCCATTTGCAGCAACATGGATTGACCTAGAGATTATCATACTAAGTGAAGGAAATGAGAGAAAGACAAATACCATATGATATCGCTTATATGTGGAATCTAAAAAAAGATACAAATGAACTAATTTACAAAACAGAAACTTAGAAATCAGACTCAGAAAGCAAACTTATGGTTACCAAAGGGGAAAGGTGGGGGGAGGGATAAATTGGGAGTTTGGGATTGACATATACACACTACTATATTTAAAATAGATTACCAACAAGGACCTACTGTAGAGCACAGGGAACTCTACTCAATATTCTGTAATACCCTAAATGGGAAAATAATTTGAAAAAGAATAGATACATGTATAACTGAATCAATTTGCTATACACCTGAAACTGACACATTGTTAATCAACTGTACTCCAATATAAAATAAAAAATTTAGGGCTTCCCCGGTGGCGCAGTGGTTGAGAGTCCACCTCCCGATGCAGGGGACACGGGTTCGTGCCCCGGTCCGGGAAGATCCCACATGCCGCGGAGTGGCTAGGCCCATGAGCCATGGCCGCTGAGCCTGTGCGTCCGGAGTGCTCCGCAACGGGAGAGGCCACAACAGTGAGAGGCCCACGTACCGCAAAAAAAAAAAAAAAAAAAAATCTACCCCAAAGGGAAGAACTGAACTAATTTTAGGCAGACTTTTTTTTTTTAAAACATCTTTATTGGAGTATGATTACTTTACAATGTTGTATTAGTTTCTGCTGTATAACAAAGTGAATCAGCTATACGTATATGTATATCCCCGTATCCCCTCCCTCTCGCGTCTCCCTCCCACCCTCCCCATCCCACCCCTCTAGGTGGACACAAAGTGCCAAGCTGATCTCCCCATGCGATGCACTAAGCACACTTCTTCAATGCAAAAATATACACAAAGAAGCAAAGGGCAAGAATTTAAGTTACGTGAGATGATTTTTTTTTTCAGCTAATACAGTTATTTGATAACAACAACAAACTATGTACTGTTCTAAATAATTTACAACCTTCAGAACAATCCTATGTGGGTATAACATTGTCCACATTTTTATAGATGAAGAAACTGAGTACAGAGAGTTTAAGTAATTTGCCCAAGATCAAACAGCTCGTAAGTGGTGGATTCTAGATGCTACCTCCAAGCTGACTCCAGAGTTCTTGCTGTTTGCCTCTATGCTAATAACAGGGGAGGGGGGGAGAGGGAGAGGGGGAGAGAGGGGGAGAGAGAGGGAGAGAGAGGGAGAGGGTGGGGGAGAGAGACAGAGAGAAAGAGAGAGAGAGAGAGAGAGAGAGAGAAAGAAAAGGGGCGAGAGGTTTTCCATTGCAAAGAGGGCAGACTTCAGAGGCTTCAATTCAGGTGGGCAGCCGACATTAAGTAAGGATCTGAATGAAGTGAGAAGATATCTGGGGGAGAGGCCTTCCTGGCCGAGCGCACGGCCCGTGCAAAGGCCCTGGGGCAGGACCGTGCCTGGTGTGTTGGAGGAACAGCCAGGAGGCCCGTGTGTCTGGAGCAGAGTGAGCGAGGGGGAGAGAGGGAGGGGAGAGGGGTGGGGGGGAGAGAGAGAGAGTTAATGTGTGCAAAGTACTTAGAACAGGGCTTGGTATATTTTAAGCACTATTTTAAGTGTTTGCTATTATGATTGTGTTCCTTTACTGTATGTGAGCATTTATTTAATTTTAAAAATCTGTTTTTGAGCTCCCTCCATTATTTACTGTCTCTGTATCCTCAAATCCTGGCTTTGATAAATGTTTGCTGAACCAGGGGAAATTCATTAAAATCTGTCCCCTTGAGCTCCTCAATTCATGCCCTCATTTTCTCTTCTCTTCAACCCAGTAATATTGTAAGTCATTAGGCAAATAAAAAGACTGAAATAAAATTCTGCTACAGTGAGGAAACTAGTTTTAAGTTGTCCAAGGCCCCACATGGGCTGTGGAGGGAGAGTTCTCCAGAGTGCTGATTCCTCAACTGTTTTCCAGTACGTGATGGGTAGTAATAGGAGTGTACACATCATTTATTTCATCTTCAAGAAACTTGTTTTGAATAACAAAAGTTATAAACTATTTAAACTTTGAAAAATACAGAAAATTACGAATTAAAAATCCTTTTCCCACCACAAAGGAATTCATTAAAATCTGTCCCCTAAAGTTCCTCAATTCATGCTCTCATGAATTGAGAAATAACCAGTATTGGCATATAACCTGTACTTTTTGTTTGTGTAGATTACATTTTTAATGTACAGTTTTATAAAATATACCATATATACTGTGTATAATCTGCTTTTTCTGTCAATGTAATTATATCCACAAGATTTTTAATGGTTGCAAACTATTCCACTATGTATACCATCTATTTAAAAATTCCCTATTCTAATTTTTGCTAATACAAAAATTCATTACTATATAGTTCTTTGCTATACTGCAATGAACATATATCTATAAGCTTTTACATATCAGTTTATTTCCTTAGTTATTTTCTATAAAGTTGAGTGACTGTGTAGAAAGTTATATAGATATACAGTCCTCAATACATTCTGCTCACCCTTCTTTTATAAAACTTTAGTTTACACTCCCAGAAGCTATGTATTTGTTTCCTAGGAAAACACAAATGAAAATAGCATCATTATTTTTTTTTAACATCTTTATTTGGAGTATAATTGCTTTACAATGGTGTGTTAGTTTCTGCTTTATAACAAAGTGAATCAGTTATACATATACATATGTTCCCATATCTCTTCCCTCTTGCATCTCCCTCCCTCCCCCCCATCCCACCCCTCCAGGTGGGCACCGAGCTGATCTCCCTGTGCTATGGGGCTGCTTCCCACTAAGCTATCTATTTTACGTTTGGTAGTGTATATATGTCCATGCCACTCAGCATCATTATTTTAATGTGCATTTTTTCAGTGAGTTTGACCTTTAAAACTATTTATTGGCTATCTGGATTGTTCATGTGTAAGTATTCCTCTTGAGTGTCTTTTTTCTTAGATATTTATATGTTGAGCTGTTTCAGGAATTCCAATGGCTAACTGAAATACCAAATTTCTTTGCTTCTATTTCTTTGTCACGTTCAGTACGGTAGAACTTGGTTATCACAGTTAAACTAAGAGCTGCCAATTGACAAGTTGTTAGTGACTGGTTAATAAAGTCCAGGAATAGTAGTCTGGCATAATAATTAAAATCATAACCATTGGATTCAGAAGATCTGGCTCCAGATCCACTTTGGACAGTTTACCTAACTCTTTTTTTTTTTTTTTTTTTTTCTTTATTGGGGAATAATTGCTTTACAATGGTGTGTTAGTTTCTGCTTTATAACA
>NW_006770402.1:2317258-2322948 GCF_000442215.2 Lipotes vexillifer | reverse complement strand
CTCTCACTGTTGTGGCCTCTCCCGTTGCGGAGCACAGGCTCCGGACGTGCAGGCTCAGCGGCCATGGCTCACGGGCCCAGCCGCTCCACGGCATGTGGGATCTTCCTGGACCGGGGCACGAACCCGTGTCCCCTGAATCAGCAGGCAGACTCTCAACCACTGCGCCACCAGGGAAGCCCCTACCTAACTCTTTCAACCTCAGTCTCCTCACCTATAAAATGCTGGCAATACCTACATCTTAAGACTGTTTTGTGGACTAAATAAGATAGTGCATGTTAATGGTTAACATAGTGCCTGGCACAAGAGTGTTCAATAAATAACAGTTACTGTTAATATTACAAAATATTTCAAAACAAGTTGATAAAGAAATGAGATTAGCTCTTGATACAAGGTATTAGAAAAGTATTTTCTACCTCTAAGCTGGAGGTAGCTGGATGAGAAATATCTTTAGCTGGATGAGAAATATCTTTAGCTGGATGAGAAATATCTTTAGGGATCAGTAACGCAGGTTGGACAAAAGGAGGGGAAGCAAAAGAGAAAAAAGAAAAGGATGATCTTATCCTGCCAAAGAAAAAAACTGAACAGAAACTTCTGCCTTGCATTTTAGAGTTCTCTTAAGTCATTCACCTTCTACAGTAAAACATAACAATTTTGAAAAGTATCTTTACAATGTAAGAGGCAGAATACTATACAAATTTGTTAAAAATTACACTTGAATATATCTAAGCCTCTTAGAAATATTCCACTAAATAGAAAAACAATTCTGAATAAACCAAAGGTTAATATAAAAATAATGAGAAATCTATGATAACTGAGTTTTGATAAATCTTTCATCATTTGATGAATTAAAAAAAGTAAAAACATGGAAATTATTTAAAACACAGCACTTAAGAGTTATTTATATACCCCCATTTTCATCTGTAACAATAAGAATAAGCTGTTATAACTGATATTTATAGTAACCCTGAGGCACTGCAAAAATCCTTCAAGTGACTTCTGAATTAAAGGAAAGATGAATCACAGATATACTGGATATAGGCTCAGTTTGTTAGAAATCAGTTAAGCAATAAGCCCCTTTTCTGGTGATTTTCAATATTGTAAATACCAATTTGCTGCAATTTTAAAAGAAACAAGAAATACAAACTTTATAAGGACAGGGACTTGATTCTGCTCACCTCTGTATTTCCAGCATCTAAAACAATGCCTAGTATACAGTAAGCACTGAATAAATACTTGTTAAATTAATAGCAAGAACACCTAAGATTTATGTTTTATATGCTAATTTAAAAAATCAACTTCAGTCTTAGAAGCAATATTCACATGCCCAGTTTCTGCTTTCAGTTGCAACTCAGTTGCTTGCTTGCCTTTTAAAAAGTCACTTAAAATTCTTGGAGCTCTTTAATCTGTGAATTAGGGGTACTAATACATGCTCTCCTATCTCACATGATCTTTTGTAAGAATCAGTTAAGATAATGGAAGTGAAAATACTCAGTGAAGTATAAAGCACCATATAAATGTCAGTGTTTACTGTTTCAGGTACTTTGCAGAATAAGTTAGGGCATATATAAGTTTACTGATGAATTAAATTCAAATCTCTTCATGTTAACCTAGTTGACTAAGATATTAAAAACCCTTTAAATTTTCTTTAAATGTATTCAGTATCTACCTATAATTTGACTTACCTTTTTATAACGAAAGCCTTGCAATGTCTGTATTTTACTGATGTATGCTAAAATGTTACTACTAATTAACATATGCAGGCGAGAATCAGGATTTAACCCTCACTCTGGTAATATTAATGTGGTAGAGAGAAAAGAGCAGGACTTGACATTATAAGATTTAGATTTCAATTTTAGCTAAATCACCTTCTTGCTGGAGCACAAATTTTACATTTTAAAAATATTTTAATTTTTACTGAGTATCCATCAGGCACCATTCAAAGCACTTCACATGTTTTGACTCTTAATTCTCACAACAGCCCTAGGCTGTTGTTAAGGTTGCTATCTATGAGGTAGACACTATTTTCACTTTTCAGATAAGGAAAGCAAAACAGGGAGGTCAGACACAGGCCCAAGGCCAGAGAGCAGGTGGATGCCACGCTGTGATTCAAACCCAGGTCATCAGACACCAGCATGCACAGCTCTAACTACAAGGCTGTACTGCATTCTCTAACCCTAGGTGTCTCAATTTCCCTCTGAGGATAACGGTACTCCACAGGATTCTTTATGACAATGAAATGACAAAGAATTTAAAAATACTTGTTAATAGTCAAGGACTACATAATTAATATTCAAAACAAAACTTTCCTTCTCCAAGTATTTCAAATAAAATATTCTCCTCCTTACGACCTTTATTTTTTTTTTAACCAGTTCAAACTGTAAATTATACTGTTCTGTTGGTGTTCTTTTGCGGGGGGGAGAATGGCAAGTCAGTGTAAAAATTCATTAAAAATAAAAGGAAGAGGGACTTCCCTGGTGGCACAGTGGTTAAGAATCCACCTGCCAGTGCAGGGGACACGGGTTTGATCCCTGGTCCAGGAAGATCCCACATGCCGTGGAGCAACTAAGCCCATGTGCCACAACCACTGAAGCTCTCAACCACTGAAGCCCGCACGCCTAGAGCCAATGCTTCGCAAGAGAAGCCACTGCGATGAGAAGCCGGCGCACCGCAATGAAGAGTTAGCCTCTGTTTGCCGCAACTAGAGAAAGCCTGCGCGCAGCAAGGAAGACCCAACACAGCCAAAAATAATTAAAAACAAAAAGGGAAAAAATCTTTATCGAAAAAAAATAAAAGAGCACAGCAAAGTTGCATTATTTCAAGACTCTTAAGTATGAAGGTTCAATGCAGAAAAGACTTTTACATAATATCCTTGAATACTAAAAAGACAAAGTTATGAAACATCTGAGAGTTAATACCAAAAGATCAATGGATTAAATGTTATCTAAATATATTTCAGTTCAACAGAAACTTATGTAATCTAAATGGGAACGTTCTGATTTTGGCAAAGGTTTTCTAACTTTCCTTTCTTGTTGACAGGGATTAAATTTGGATGTGTGTGGGCTAACTGTAGACTAGATTATTTTTTCTAGTTAATAGTATTTACTTGTTTCATTGTAAGAATTATACGAAGAAATTATAGAGAAGGTCTCTTTCCATTGTTAACAATAATGAAAGTATCTTAAGTAACTACAGCTGTATAATTATATAAATACATTTCAAATGCCTGGCTCTCAAAAATTTAAAGCTTAACTGTACAAATACATTTATAACTCTACTAAACCTTTTTTATTTATGCCCATAAACTGTTAAACACATAATATCTGTACTTTACCAACTATAATTTGTTAGCTCTAAGATTTTTTCCCTCCTACTTTGCACTAAAAATTCAAAGGATGAAAAAAGTTATCCTCATTAGTACCATTCAGACACATTTTTGATTATGGAATTAATGATTTTTGAAAGACCTAAAAATGAGGGGAAAACAGACTGATGAGGTGAAAGTCAGGAGACTTGGGTTCTAGTCCTGCAAAAGTAGAATTAAGCAGCTGAGTGGACAGAATTCCCACATGCAGGCTATGCAAACTGAAAGGAGGAGAGAGAATAGATCTTTCAGTCTTTTTCTCTTAAAAATAATATCCTCAACCCCAGGCCCCAAATCTTCTTTAATTAAAAGATTATTGGTCATAGAACATTAAGCTAAATCTTAATTAGTAAATGTACTCCGTGTTCTTCCATGGATTAGGACCTGAATTCTTACGAAATGCCTAATTTAAGAGGTCAAACCACTAAATCAGTGGGAGTTAATACTGAACAGGGCTGTCAGTAATTTTCATCCTTTATTTTACACTAGTGACAAAAAAATTCCTTGGAAATTTATGTTAAACATTTTCATTGGATGAGTTATATCGGTAGGATGAACCCTGGCCCAACAT
Source organism: Lipotes vexillifer (assembly GCF_000442215.2). Lineage (NCBI taxonomy): Eukaryota > Metazoa > Chordata > Mammalia > Artiodactyla > Lipotidae > Lipotes > Lipotes vexillifer. Next base: position 2,319,016 of record NW_006770402.1, on the reverse strand, counting down.
TTAGGAGGAATGGAGGACATGGTGTTGCCTCCACAATCAGCCGGCTGTGTGTGACTGTGGACAAGTCATTTCACTGCTGCAGCTTCTGTTTCATTTAAAAAATGAGGCCCGGGCTTCCTTGGTGGCACAGTGGTTAAGAATCCGCCTGCCAATGAGGGGGACACGGGTTCGAGCCCTAGTCCGGGAAGATCCCCCCATGCCGCGGAGCAACCAAACCCGTGCGCCACAACTACTGAGCCTGCGCTCTAGAGCCCGCGAGCCACAACTACTGAGTCCACGTGCCACAACTACTGAAGCCCGCGTGCCTAGAGCTGGTGCCCCGCAACAAGACAAGCCACCGCAGTGAGAAGCCTGCGCACTGCAGCGAGGAGTGGCCCCCGCTCGCTGCAACTAGAGAAAGCCCGCGCGCAGCAACAAAGACCCAGTGCAGCCAAAAATAAATAAATAAATTTAAAAAAAAAGAGGACCATGTCCTAGATGGTCTGTACTTCACCATTCATACTCTATTCACCCAGAGAGGCTGAGTTGTATTGGAATTTTGCATTCCAAATAGTTCTCTTTTGTTTTGGATCTATCATTCTATTTTATAACTGCTACTCCCCATAAAGATACTGAAAATATGCCAAGTTTGTGCTTTGAACTCTAAAGGTATTAAACAGCTCAACACAGTTAACTAGCTCAAAGTGACTGGGCACTTAGTGTAAAAGACCTACAACAAGATACTTTCAGTTACAGTTTATAAATGCACCTCATACTTAGCATCAGTTTATATTCTGGAAGTCTGTTTTCTTGGGGGTTATTTCCCCAAGTGTTATTCCATGCCTGTATAGACCTTAGTCTTGAAATATGCTTACTTAACACAAGGCTTAACAGTGACAAAATTGACATTTGGGGCCTGATCTTTGTGTGGGAGATTGTCCTGTGCATCGCCGGATGTTGGGCAGCATCCCCGGCCCCTACCCACTAGATGTACCAGCACCACTCCCACATGGGGTGGCAACCAAAAATCTCCCTAGATATTGCCCCAGATGATGTCCCCTGGGGCTGGGGGGGGGCAGTAAAATCCCCCTGGTAGAAAACCACCGAATTAAAGAACTCAATTTTACACAGCGAACTAACTCCGGCAATGTCCCTTTCCACAGCCCAAAAAGAAAAGTGCTAGCCTAGTTAGGAGGCCGAAACTGCTTCTTGGAGGCGAAGAAACAGACAAAAGATCTTCAAGGCCTTTTCCCCACAGCTTGATCAGGAGTGGAAAGGGAAACAACCGTGGCAACGAACTCGATCAGAGACTGACTCTTTATCTTTACTGTGAACTAGGTGTTTTCGAAAGTAAGCACACGTGTGCTTCTGAAATAAGCACGCCCTGACACACACAGGGGGAAATCATCAAGAGGAACCAGGTCGGCAGGCGTTTTCAGTTAAGACTGGAACAACCCGAAGCACCTCCGCAGCCCGGCGGCCCACGGGGCCTCCGGGTGCGGGGTGCGGGCGCCGAGCTCCTGCCACGCCCACCGGACGTCACCCGTTACACAACGCCCCCCGCCCCCCGCTTATGCAATTCTGCCTCCAGCGGTTTCCAATTGCCCCAGTGACTTTTGTGGGAGACCAAGGTATAGGTTGCACACCCAGCCTCGTCTGGGGATCCTCTCCCCGCCCCGGCTGGCGTCTCCCCGTGGCGGACCCGGCCCGGCCCGAGCGGCCAATTACCGGAAAGAGCGCGGCAGGAAGAGAACAGCCGCTCAGGCTCGCCCAACTCCC
>NW_006770402.1:2316200-2317248 GCF_000442215.2 Lipotes vexillifer | reverse complement strand
CCTCGCCCGGCCACCCGCTCCGCTCCGGGCGCGCCCGCCACAGCGCCAGGCCGCAGCGGAGGGAACCCCGCGCCGCGTCACAGTCGGCTCGAGGGCGATCCCCACTGTGACCAAAGCACCCTGGGGCGCCGCCCCCTCCCACACCCTCCGGGACCCCGAGACCCGACCCGCGAGCGGCAGCCGGCCTCGGGAAGCCTCCCGGGGGCGTAGACGAGTTCGTGGCCGCCCGCCCGTCGGGGAAAGGAGGGTGGGGTCGCGGGGCCCGCGCGGTCACCTGTTCGCAGCTCCTCGCAGGCGGCGGCCAGGGCCTCCCGGTAGCGCCCCTGGTGCAGCAGCTCCCCGAGACGCCCGGCCGCCCGGGCTCTCTCCCGCTCGCCCGGGAACCACTTTTCGGCCAGGTGGTTGAGAACGACGCTGGTCCTGAAGCCCGAGGCAGCGATGGCGGCGGCCAGAGGCGGCGGCCGCGGGGAGGTCCCCTCAGCATCAGCGGCCGCGGCGGGCGGCAGCCGGTCCCGGCAGAGGCGGCAGCGGGCGCGGAGCTCTCTCCGCAGGCAGCGGCGGCAGTAGCTGTGGCCACAGGCCACAGTCACCGGCTCGCTCAGGAAGCCCCGGCAGCCCAGGCAGCTGAGCAGCCCGCCGGCGCCGGGGTGGGCGCCCTCCGCCACGGTCGCGCTCCAGCCCAGCCCGTGGCGGAGCCGGTAGTTGAACACCAGGCAGTCCACCAGGGTACCGAGGCACTCGGGCCTGACCGGGGCCCCGCGGCGCAGCGCCGCCGCGTACGCCTCCAGCGCTCCCTTCAGGTGGCCGCCCAGCGCCAGCAGCTCGCCCCGGCGGAGCAGCAGCTCCCAGCGCTCCGACTCCGCGGCCGCGCGCTCCAGCCGGTCGCCGCCGCCGCCCACTTCCCAGAACCGGCCCCGGCTCCGCGGCCCGGGATCCGCCTCCTGGCTCTCTCCCTGGGAGCTCCTCGCTACGACCGGAGAAGACATGGCCCGCAAAGGGTTGATCCGCCGCCGCCGCCCGCCGCCACGGTCCCGGAGCCTCCGGGGCG
>NW_006770402.1:2313842-2316051 GCF_000442215.2 Lipotes vexillifer | reverse complement strand
CCCCCGCCTGTCCAGCCCCTCCCGAAGCCCCTCCCAGCGGGAGACGCGAGGTCAGATGATCCCCCAGCGGGGATCTAATTGGCTTCTCCGGAAGAAGGGCCTGGCTTGTAACCGAACAAAGCCCGAAGGAGCCCAGACCTCCCTCGCCCCACTGGTTTCTCCGCTGGACGACCCCGCACCTGCCGCGGACTCTCCCTTAATCCCTGCTTCGTGGGTGCTCCCCTGCCGGGCAGCCGGCTTCGCGGGACTGAGGCCCAAACTGCCCACCCTTCCCTGACATAAACGCCCATCTGAGTGGGGACCCGCCCCCTCTTCCTGGCCCCTGGGAGCCTCCCGGTGTAGTGCAGGTGCTCATCTGCGTTTTCTCTAGTTTATGCCCAAGTTACAGATGGACACGTAGAGGCAGAGGGCTTAGGAACGCGCGAAGTCAGTCTGATGACTTTGGGACTCCCCAAGTCTAGAGTAGGTCAACTTTAGGAACAAAATAACTCCACTCACCTACCTGACGCGACTCCCTCCAGAGTGTAAGACAGTTTTCCCTGGTGCCAAATTACTGCTGCTTTTCTGATTTAACCCCGCCCCCCCATCTCGAGGGAGGAGGCCCACAGGTTCCTCTCCACATCTCATTTACTGCCCAACAGCTGGCTAAGGCCTATATTTGGCATTTTTAAAGAGAAAACACCAGGTGAATGTTTTTCACAGGAAAGTTATATCACTGCAACCCAAGCAAGGTCTGCAGTTTTGCCCACAGAAGGAAAATGATCTGGTTTTTGTATAATGGGTTATATTTCCTTTAAACTTGGTGGTAGCGGGTTTAAAGCTCTCCGTTGAAAATATTTATAGATTTGATTATAAGGTACTAGATTGTTAATGCTGTCCTTTTTCAAATGGTTAGAAACAATGGCCCAGAGAGGTAAAGTTATTTGCCCCAAATCACACAGCTAATAATATACAAACGTTTTAAGATCACTTTACTCGCATTCCGCTATTATTAGATCTTAGCTAAAAATATTTCCCATGAGATTTTCAAAACGGAGCTAAAGGGACTCTTAACCTGAGCATGCTATGTCTGAAACTGGCTAACGTTTAATCAACATCCCTCTTTACAGAGAACAGGCAGTTAGGCTCAAAACTGCTTTGAGTTACATGTGTTTCTACTACACAATTAGCAATCTCACGACTTCAGAGACGTAGATACACTGCCCCCAAGACAACATCCACATTGAACCTTAAACACTGCCAGCTGAGACCCAAGGAGCAACTCCTAATCATCTGAAGTGTGGTGTATTGGGATTGATTCACAAGCACAACCTTGAATCTAATTCAAGACCCCTGAATTACTGCCTTCCCTCCATAAACAGAAGAATGACATTAGTCAGATGCCCACATACTCATCTGAAACTTGAAACCATAAGTAGTAAAACAAATATCCATATGCCCATGGACATTTACTTTTGTGATGTATTCCTATCCTAAGAGCCGCTTGCAAAATGTACAATAGTAATGAATACATGTGTTCATGATTACACAAAAAAAGTATAAGTTGATAAACATGCTTATGTTTCTTATCAAGTATAGTTCAAATCAGGTTTTATTAGGGAATTTCCCCCAAAAGTAAAATATATGGTTCAGAAAATAATATGAAGCATCATTTGTCCTTTGGAATTTCTTTCCCCAATAAATGTGACAAATAGCCACATCTGATTCTGGTGTGAAATAAAATAGTACAATTATGATAATGTGAAGGGGGAAAAATGGGACTGTAGGAGGAATCTTGCCGTGTTCTCCTTGGCATTTGTGAATGGTTATTAATTCCTGTTTGCTCGTTTATACATTTACGTAACTGGTTCTCATTTATGTAACTTATTTATGTAAGAGGTTGTACTGCCTCTGTGGCCTTTGTGTGCAGCACAATTTCCCTCTGATTCAGGAAGTCTGGGGCAAAACGATCACTGACTCTAAGACCGGTCACTTGTCTGTCATGCTATGCCACCAAAAGAGGATATGTACTTTGATGCGACTGCTTTTTAAATTCAGAGGAGAGAAAATTAGTATCTTTCTTCATTCATTTTCTAAAATTTGGACTTTGGTCTCTGACTCACCCAGCAGGCTGCCATGGAGGAGAGGGAATCCTGTGGAAAAACAAAAAACAAAAAAAATCCTCCGGGCCAAGAGGAATAGGATGGGGTGAAACTCCCCTCTCTTTCCC
>NW_006770402.1:2305866-2313310 GCF_000442215.2 Lipotes vexillifer | reverse complement strand
CCTCTCTTTCCCTTCCAGCGTTACTTCTGTCTTTGCTAACAAAGTAGTAAAATCATGAGATTTGTATTTCATTTCAGTTTTTTTGTGTTGTCTTCTAAAATAGATCAGTTATGTAAGAGAGTAAGAAGAAAAGCATATCTATTTCCTAATTTGGAAAATGCTTATCACCATCATTCCCTGCGTATCCCTGCCTTCCCCCGCCCCACTGCACCAGAAGGAGACTTTTCCCGGTATAGTTAGATAAACTATTTAAGAATCACGTAACATAGTGCTTTTCCTGTGCACAAGTCACCTGAAGGTGTGTATTTGAACCCCTTTTTCTTTTCTTTTTTTTTTTCACTGTGGGTGAATTTACCATTTGTTTCCTCACATTCTTACCATTAAAAAAACAGAAATTGAATTTAAGCTTAAAAGAGCCAAGCAAAATTATGTCCTCTTTCTGATTCATTTCAGTTGGTAACATTCTAGTCAATGCATTGAGAACAGTGAATTCTAAAATGAAACAATCAGTACATACCCAATAGCGTATCAGTACATAACGCACAGATGGAAGGGACTTTAGAGCCACCTTGCATACCCCTCGTTTTACATACACGAGGACTCTTAGACCTGAGAAGCTGCTGCTTTATTAGAAGTCATACTAGAAAGGGAATCCAGAGACCTGGTCTTGACCGCTTCTATGCCTCTATATCCGGGAGGAAATCCCCTGGCCTTGCTGAGCCTCGTTTGCCATCTGAAAAATGCTAGAACTGGAACTCTCTTTCAGGTGCCTTCTGCCTCTGGAGCTGAGTCCTAGGGGTTGGTTTGAACACAGTGAGAGGAGGCAGAGAGTCTCCCAGACACAGGAACACAGCAATGTGACACCTGATGAAAATATAACAGCAGAAGGTGAAGGCTGAGAAGAGGGCTCAGAAGCACACTTGGGTGGTGCACGACCAGCCCTGTCCAGAGGAGGGAGAACCATCTCTGGGACACGAACATTTGCAGTCACTGGACAGGGATCCCCCCATACGCCCCTCCTCGCCCCTTATATAAATCTGTGAGAGGCTGGAGGAAAGCCTGGGGGGGAGGGGAGCTGGTTATATAACGGGCATTTGTGGGGAAATTTATATAAGATGCTAAAAATACAGTATATGATTGCTATAATGGTGTTCTAAGTGAAGAGCCTTAATGAGGACAAACTGTGTAGGTTAAATAGAGGTGACGGTAAGTAGTTGTCTAAACCCAGTTGCCTGCAATGACTACTGTCTGACCAAGTATACTACCCAGTATTAAAGTATTCTGTTATCCCCTTGGGGAACACTGTCGAAGTGCTCAAGGGCACCATTCTTAATTCTTTTCTAATACTCTGAAGAACCTAGAAATACTATGTAACCCATACTCTATTTTATTAGTAGTCAAATTGATAAAATGAATGCATTTCCCAGTATCAAGCTGTTAAATAGAAATAGACATAGGAAAAGAATCCCATACATTATTTAAGAAGTTCTAAGAATTAACTACATATAAACTCTCCTGGATTGTCTATCTTCCTTTCTTGTCCCCCGACCCCACACCTTAGCACTTACTGTCACCTGACATCATATATATATATAAAGTGTCTCTGTCCTCTAAAATGTAAGCTCCTTGAGAACTGGGATTTCTGCCCATCTTGTTCATTGAGGTGTCTCTAGCACTGAGGGCACTAGATAATCATTGTTGAATGAGCCACACACAAAGTAATGATATCACCTAATATTCTTCATTCTCATCAGTGATAAAAAGACATTTACCATTAACACACTAGGACAATTTATATTCTTCATTTCTCCTTTCTCTCATATGTCCCATCGGGCCTGCCAGAGAATCCTTTTAGTTCTGCTTTCAGAATATATACAGACTCTGACCCCTTCTCACTCTTCCCGCTGCTCGCCAAACCCCTGCCAGCCCCACCATCACCCTGGCTCAAGCTATCAGCATCTCTCCTAAAATAACACAATGGGTCTTGGTATTCTTTAGGTAAGAGAAAAAATTTTGCAAGTGGAAACAGATATAGAGAAAAATTATAATCAGCAAATATATATATATGTGCACATGTATAAATAAATCAAGAAAACAAAGAAATGAACAACCTAACATAGCAAATAAAGCTTTGATAATTTGAAAATTATAAAGCACTATTCATTGGATAAGATCTAACGTTATTATTGCTATTATTATTTAGAAATGCTTACTAAACTCCTGGGAAGATCAGAAAGTCTTTGAACATTTGAGAAGACCTGGTAGGATGCCTACGTGCGTCAAAAAAATCTTGGAGTCATCCTCAACTCCTCTCTTTCTCTTACACTTTACACATGGTGGGCCAGAAAATCCTGTTGGTTCTACCTTCAGAGCGTATCCAGGCTCTGACTTCAACTCACTCCTCCCCTGCCACCACCCTGGTCCCAGCCACTAGCAGCATCTCTCACCTAGATTGCTGCCACTGGCCTCTGCTTTTGTCATGACACCCTTGCATTCTGTTATCAGCAGAGCAGCCAGAGTAATCTCCTTAAAACATAAACAGCATGCTCCTCGAAACACAGCATCTATTTCTCATTTTAGCTGAGAAGAAAATCCAAAGTCCCAACCATGACCCAGAAGTCAGTACTTGGTCTAACCTACCCTCCAGCTCTTTTGCTCTCTCTTTTCTCACACTTCTCCAGACAAAACGGCCTCGCAGGACCTTGGTCCTTTCTGTTCTCCTGGCCAGGGATGCTCTTCTGCTTGAGATCCTCCAGGCTGCCTTTCTCTCTTCCTTTAGACTTTTGAGCAAATGGCACCTGTGATGTCTTGCCTGGTCTCCCTATCTCTTTTTCCTGTTTTTTATCTTTAGCATTTATCCCTAATATACTGCATGTTTTCTTTTTCTTATTTATTGTCTCCCCCAAGAATATAAATTGTACAGGGAAAACTTTATATAATAAACTGCTTTATTCTCTGTTGGATTTTCAGTGTCTAGAACACATAATAGATCCTCAATAAAAAAAAAAAACTATTGAATGAAAGAATAAGGAAAGGACTCTGGTGCTCCATACAGACGGTACACAGAGGATACACACATGTGTGCTTCGATGCTCAGCTTCTGCTTGTGATGGCTTTGGCCATTTGTGCCACAGCTACAGGGGAGAGTGAAGTCTATGGATTTAATGATGTGGAATGGACCTATAACATGATTTCCTAGGAAAGGACTGGACAAAATAATAATTACATTTGAGAAAGAGAAGTTGTAATATCACCTTACTTGAAAAGGAAAAACAACAAGTGAATTGACTCCTTGGAAGTTCATGTATGTGCTGGGAATCTGGTAAACTGGTAAATCCCCAGTCAACTCCCCACGCCTATCAAATACAGAGGAGCCCCTGCTCCTATCCCCCACCCGCATGGCTTTGTTTCATTTGTACATTCCCAGGATTGTAAAGCTTGACTGGGCTGTCACCTGGTTTAGACGATAAAGGCATGCAGTGTACCTTTGCTTGCCTCATTTTCAGCTCCTATGTGACATTTTTAGAATCTGAGTTACTAGATAAATCATAAGAATTCAAGTTTGCAATTCATAAAATAATGAGTGACTTGGATAAAGTGAATATTTGTAGAATTTCACCTGAAAGACTGAAGTATGTTGCTTGTATGGGGAGGGCGTTGGAACTGGTGAAGGAAATCATGCATGTTAGGTAGAAAAACACCAGTGACTAGGTTAGGTCAGATGATCTGTGTCCCAAGACGGTCTACGGGGTCAGTGTCAAAAAAAGGAGAGATGAAGGAAGAGTTCATAACCAGGAGGTGAACAGATCAGAGAGTCAAAACAAGGACATAATGGTAGAATAAGCAACCAGGTTAGTTGCTGAGAAGGTTAAGAGAAAAAAGCGGAGGAGGAAGCTGTGGAACACAGACTGATACGTGTTATAGGTCATCTTTATTCAGCGTCCAGTGCATGCTGTAGGCCAGGCTGGTTTAGGGCCTTGCACCAGAGAGAAGGATCTCTTTTCCATTTCTTTTCCAACGGTGACATAGCTAGATGAAGGGACAGTCTTTCAAATTTAAGTAAGAATGGACATTCTTTCAAACCTCAGTGAAATAAACAAACAACATGAAGGACTCTTTCATCCAGCATGGAACACTAGTTATCACAAAAATAAACAAAATGCATCATTAAAGGGTTCTGAACAAGTTTAAGAATTGGTACATTAAATACTACTAAAGGAAGTCAGACTCTACCGAAATTTAATTTAGTCAAGGAAGACAATGCTGTCCTATGATCCATCCTTTGGTATTTCTGTCGATAAGAGAATCCTGGGCTGAATGGTCCAGGGATCTAACCCAGTAGGATAGTTCCTATATTCTTATGTCTCTACTTAGTTAATCACATCAACTCCCATATGAAACCAAATCAAAAACACGTGATCAATTTGAATAAAATGCCTTGTAATCAGAAACGCCTTGACCAGAGCTCTAAGTAAAATGTGAAGCATAGGAATATACAAGTGTCAGTTTTGATGACCCTTCCCACTGCTAGCTGATTAACTCATATGAACCCCCAGAATTCTGGCCACTAATTTAACCTGATCCTGACTCTGGTTTTTGTCTGTGAAAATTCAGGACCTGAAATCTCTGACTCAGGTCTAAGGTGACAATACTTCTCATCCCACATGCACACTTATTACCAGGATAATTTTTCTACAAGTGCCTTCGGCCTTAGAAGATTTATTAATCCAGTTATCAAGATATCACTGTCCCCTATTACATCAACTCTGGTCTAAAAAAATTAAGGCCTGTCTCATAGGCAGGCTTCTCTAGATTTGGATCAAACCTTTCTGACCGGTAGGGGTATTTTGAGTAACAAAACAGCTCATTTTTGTTTCCCTTAAATTTGATGTGGCCAAGTTATCTGGCTCCAAATGTAACTAAATAACTCAAATGCAGCCAGCAAGAGCTGAGTTTATGAAGCTTTCATCTATATCTGTTTACATAAACAACTTGCTTCAAGAATGTCTTGGAATTGTTTATATGATAAATCAAAGTTGTTTCGTGTTTATCTGGGGAAAAAAAAATAGAGCCACTTCAACACGTAAGAAAAGTTTGCAACGGCCGAGACGGCGTGAGTTAAAAGACACTGTTGCGTGCCATAAGGCCAAAACCCCTTTTACCCAGAGGGTAAACCACCTGGATTGTGTACACCCATGGTCAAAATTTTTCCAATTCTGTGTATGATGAGGGTGTTGTGACATATAATTTCTGAAGTCCCTTCCAGCTCAGAGAGCCTGTCATTTTTGAACAAACAGACGCCTGCCCTTTCATACTTTTCCAGCGTAAAACCAAGCAGTTGGGGCCCACATGTGAAATTTTTCATTTTGTAATTAAGAAACCCCCCTTGGGTCTGCCCCCAGAGGGGTGGGCCGTTCCCCGTGGAGGTGGAGTCCACACAAGCGCACCGCGCTTCCACCCAGGGTGTCAGTGCAGTTGTGGGGTTTGGGGGCACAGGGCGGTGTGACGGCGCCAGGCCACAATGGCAGCAGAGGCTTAAAGGTGGCCCCACGGGGTGGTTTAGGTGGAGGATCAGAAGAAGGCGAGCAGTTGAGCATCTCGGCTCAGGTCAAGGGATGCGAAGGTGAACGGGCCTGTCTACGAGGCTAGGGGAGGCCCCTCCCGAGTGCGCCACCACATCTGGCTCGGTGCCCTCGGATGGGCGCAGTCTGCATCCAGACCCCAGGCTCGTCCCCAGCTGGCTGAAAAGGGCCGAAGGGAGGGTAATCTGCGCCCCCTTCCCTTCTGAGCGCCCCCTACCTGGGGGGTCTGGAGCAGAAGTGGGGCCTGCGCAGACTGTGGCTCAGCGCCCTGCCGGCCAGGCCTGCGGAACACAGGAGGCCCGCGAGATGTGGAGCCATGCAGAGCTGTCTTGATAAACGATGGCCGTGCTGCGCATCCGCGCATCTGCCTTGCCTTCTTACCCAGGGGAAAGCAGCGTGCAGTGAGCGTGCTTACTACCTGCACAAGGGAGCGTGTGGTAATTCAAGTTCGCAGCGATCTTTCAGAGCGACTTCAACCAGACCAGCAAAAAGAGAAGTGATCCACGGACACGCCAAGTGCAAATGGTGACCGGGATCCACCAGCCCCAGCCTCTCATTACCTGATGCTATGCTCCTGGCCCAACCAGCTGCAAGGGGCGCGCCAGGTGTGGCGAGACACCTGGGAAAGAGGCCGGGGCCTACAAAGACCTTGGAGCTAACCAGGCAGCTTCCCTTGAAGTTTGTAAAGATAGCCATCCACAGTCAAGACACACAACAGCGCCACCTGAAACTAGACACTGTCCACTTTTTTCACCTTCAGCTGTGTCCCTTTCAGTTGCATGAGATGGCTCTGCTCACTGGAAAAACCTTGTTTAGCCCCCAAGACCATCAGTGGAGGCTTACAGTTGAACCCAGGCCATCCCAGCTGAGGAACATAAGGGACTTACCTGTGTTTGAGGCCAAGCCCAGAGGCCACGGAGCTCCAGGGAGAAGGGGATCACCCCCAGGTCAGCATCAGGAGCCTCCCCATGGTGTTTGGGGCCACCTCCTCTGTTACGCTGAAGGCAAAGGAATCCGATATGCCTCCTGCACGTCCTGTGTTCATGGAAGCACACTCTCTCTCCCAATCACAACACCCGCAGTGCCTGACAAAGGGGCAGCGGTGTTAATGACATCAAATCCAAGGTGGCAGACGCGAGCAGGTGGAGGCCACTCCTTTATTCTTATCCTTCTAATAATTACCTTTGCAAAGTACAGAGCATGCACTGACTTTCCAAGGCTTTATAATGTTGTCCAAAATATAGATATTAATAATATAAACATAAATAAGTGTGCCATGAAATATGTAAGAAAAGAAAATCGTTTTCCAACAATGGGTGGGAGAGAGGTTGTGAAGCAGTGGCTACAGAGTGCATAAGAAAATTACGAATCATTCTGTTGTTTTGAGAGGGGATCTAAATTGGGAAACAGATAAACTTATCTCCCTCCCCTCTTAATCAATGACTGGAAGCTAGGTGGTAGTTGAACAGTATACATATTTCAGGAAAGGAAATAAAATGTCTCATTGCCTGAAGATACCAAATAATTGCTTCTTTCTCACAGTATTGCCTTGTCCTAGCCTTGGGTAGCTTGTAGGGGAAAAAGTCTTTTCACCTGCTCTGGTTTTACACACCAAGAGAATGAGAGGTTCACGAGGTTCACTTGTCTGGTGTTAGATTTAAAATTAAGTTAAACTTAATAATTAATTATTAAAATTAAATATTCTCGGGCTTCCCTGGTGGCACGGTGGTTGAGAGTCCGCCTGCCGATGCGGGGGGCGCGGGTTCGTGCCCCGGTCCGGGAGGATCCCGCGTGCTGCAGAGTGGCTGGGCCCGTGGGCCATGGCTGCTGGGCCTGCGTGTCCGGAGCCTGTGCTCCGCAGC
>NW_006770402.1:2260492-2305856 GCF_000442215.2 Lipotes vexillifer | reverse complement strand
CGCCAGTACCAAAAAAAAAAAAAAAAAAAAAAAAAAAAAAATTAAATATTCTCTGTTGCCTTGATAATATGGTGAGATTGGGAGGGCCCTGAATGTCCTAATAGGAAGTTCCCCTCCCCATTCTGCTCCCATGGATGAGGTCCCAGCCAAATAAGTCTCCAAATCAAGGAACCCAAAGACAGATCCTACTTAACCTGGAGTAGTGAGTTTCAGTTCCCTGCCTGCTAGTAGAATTATTCAAACAGGCCAATCACATCCTTCAAAGGAACCAGATGTCACCTCACTCTCTTAATACTACAGGTTCACTTTGTTCCTGGGTGGCTCTGCATGGCATGCAGTGTCCTCTCCTGGGCTGTGACGCACTGCTGTGGATCTCACCTGTCCAGTGTTGGTGTCATGTTTGGCTATCCCAGGAACCCTTGGGCAGGAATCCCTCCCTCTCCAATGGGATGAACAGGAGTCGATTAAACTATGTTTTATCCACTGAAATAGGATCTTTGTTAAAATTAAAAAAAAAATCTGTATGTTTAAATAAAATAAAGCTGTGTGTGATTTCAGAAAGCATAGGAAAGCAAGTATTTTTTCACCAATAACAGGACAGCTAGAAAAAGTGATCTCCCCGGATATTTTCTTTTTATCATAGCCTGTCCTTGTAAAAGTATAAGTGGTTGGCTAGCCATACAGTGTCGTGGACAGCACAGATTATCATAACAGCAGTGACTCCGGAAATTAGTTAGTGCTGGATAAAGGAGAGAGCCATTGTTTCCCAGGAAGTAAACTAGACAAATACAAGAAACAAGGCCTCCCACCAATTTATTTATGTGTGGGTTAGGAGTGTGATTAACACCCATTGTTTACCTGATCAAATAGAAGAGCTAAACTCCCAGGTATCCTGCAGGACAGCAGAAAAGAGGGCTCTAGGAGAAAGGTATGAGTGAGAAAGAAGGGGAAAGAGGGGAGGTATTATCATCAAGTTAGTTCTGACCCACAGTGCACATGCCAATCAGGGGCACAGGGACCCTCCATGCTTTCTACCCAGGGATGATTTCCTCCCCTAGTGTCAGGGGCCAAGGCAGTGAAGGCCAGTGCAGGCTGCATAAAGAAAAATTAAAAAATTAAAAATAGAACTACCATATGATCCAGTAATTCCATTTCTCGGTATTTATCTAAAGAAAATGAAAACACTAATTCAAAAAGATACATGCACCCCAATTTTCATAGCAGCATTATTTATGATAGCCAAGATATGGAAGCAACCTTAGTGTCCATCCACGGATGAATGGATAAAGAAGGTGTGGTATGTGTATACAATGGACTATTACTCGTCCACAAAAAAGAATGAAATTTTGCCATTTGCAACCATGTGGATGGACCTGGACCTCAGCAAAATAAGTCATACAGAGAAAGACACTTATATGTGGAATCTAAAAAATAAAACAAATGAATGAATATAACAAAACAGAAACAGACTCACAGATACAGAGAACAAATCAGTGGTTTGAGAGGGGAGAGGGATGGGGGGAGGGGCAAGAGGTACAAACTATTAGGTATAAAAGAAGTAAGATACAAGGATACAAGGATGTAATGTACGGCACAGGGAATATAGCCAATATTTTATAATAACTTTAAACAGAGTATAATCTATAAAAATACCAAATCACTAAGTTGTATACCTGAAACTAATATTGTAAATCAATATACCTCAATAAATCAAAAAGATGATGTTACACACTAATGTAATCCTGGCAAGTAGCAGAGAGGTGTGGTGAGCTCCAAGGACAAAGAACAGGTAAACTCAAAGGGCCAATATTGCCAGAACAAAGAGTTACAGGACTCATCACTGTTACAGTGTGACCACTGCAATGTCCCAGAGCCCTCCCAAGCAGCATGCCCTGTCCCTTTTGCCGTGTTTTTCTCCCGCTCAGCACACTGAAAGTATACATACTCTGCCCAGTCAGCAGATGACTTACAGGTTCCCTGGCTATAAAAACAGGCAAGCAACTCATGCTCACTGTCAACTTTCCCTGGCTACCAGGAAGCCGGCCCGCTGTTCTTGCAGCGACCCTTCTCTTTAATAAACTCTATCTTCCTTACATTCTGCCTTGTGTCTGGAAATTCCTTGTATCTGGAAATTCTTTTCCAACCCGCGCGCGGACCCTGACATTTTGGTGGCCCATACAGGGATATCTCCTGGGGCCATCTCCTCCCCCACCTCCTCATTCCGTGGGACTCTCTGTGAACAGGCAAGTTGCTGGGGAAGCAACAGAGGACTCTGGCCACACACACACACACACACACACACACACACACACACACACACCCTGGTGTGTTCTGAAGGCTCCACGGCTCACTTAGCCCCAGTAACTGCCGCCCAGAACGGGTGAGGGTCCCTCTGCCTTCCTTCTGACTGCAGACTGAGCCGATTGGTATCGTGCGAGCACGGGTCAGGTATTTAAAAGCCATCAGGGCGCCTGCTGCTTGAAGACTCCCGTGAAGGATAAGGGGGTCTCAGAACAGCCCAGGCTGTCAGAGCATCTGCCCCCAGCAAGGCAACTTCCGTGCACCGTTAGGCACATATTGGTTCATGCAGAACACTGAGCCCCCTCCCCTTGGCCGCCGCCTTCCTGGCAGGACTATGAGGCAGATTCCTCAGCCTGTCTTCTCTGTTACTTTCACATTTTTCTCGGTCAGGACTGACTTACAGGAGCCTAGGCATTGCCTCTGAGCCATCCCAGGAGTGCCTTTCACGTTTCAGGGAATCGCCAAACGGTGAGCCACCCGGTGGGTCCCGGGAATCTCTCTTTTCTTTCCTTTCTCTGATCGAGTCGCACGGTTCCTTAGTGGCACGGTTTGTGCCTTAGTCGCACGCTCCAGGGTCACCTCTCACGGTCGGATGCGATTGTTGGGACAGTCGGCCCATTTCGTGCCTTAGTCGCACGGAGAAGTCACCGGGACAAAGGGGATGCCTTTCTGTCAGCCGGTGACTCTCAGTACGCCCATTCTACGGCGTACAGGCTAAGAATGGGCTCTGGTTTGTCTCGGGAGCCTCCCTCGGACTCACCCCTCGGCAGTATCCTCAGGAACTGGGAAAATCTCGGCAGTATCCTCAGGAACTGGGAAAATCTCAAAAAGAAGAGGCTCATTTTCTTTTGTAACACGGCTTGGCCCCAGTATAAAGTGGGGGACCAAGAACAATGGCCTTTTAATGGCACACTAAATTATAACACGATCCTCCAACTTCATCTCTTTTGCCGGGAACAAGGAAAGGACTCAGAGGTTCCTTATGTCCAGACGTTTATGGCCCTTAGTCAGAATCCGGATCTGAGGGACTCATGCCGCCTATGTCTTTCTGTTGCCGCCTTATCTCCCCACCGACGCCCTCTGTCTCCCTCTCCATCAGATCTCCTAGACGACCCTCTACTCGACCTTTCCTGTCCCCTACCCCATCAACCCTTATTGCTTCGGCCCCTGCCTCCCCCAACCCACAGCTCCCCATCAGCCACCCCCTTATCAGGGCGAAAGCCCCCTCTCCCCTCCCCACACAAGGTCGTGGACTGCCCAACGCCAGGAAACAGATTCTGATATGCTTCCCTTGAGGGAGGTAGCAAATGGAGACATGGGCACTATTGGAGTCCATGTTCCCTTGCCCATGGTGGACATTTCCCAAATTCAAAACAAGTTAGGTTCCTTCCGTCAGGATCCCACCGCTTTTTTAAAGGAATTTCAGGCCCTCACTATAGCCCTTGACCCAACCTGGCGAGATATTCATGTGTAGTCCTGACCACTTGTTGTACTCATGAAGAGAAAAACAGGATATGGGCATTAGCCCAAGCTTGGGCAAGATGAGGCACAGCTCTGTCTCCAAAACCTGGATGGTTGGGGACCCATTTGGGGCTGGCTTAATGACTCTCTTTGTAACTACACCCTCAATTTTAATCAGACTAGCCTGGAGCGGAATCTCTGGTCAGAGGAAAATAAATATAATGTACACGAAGGTAATTTCACTTTGTGTTGGGGAAATTCAAGGAGAGATGCGACTAATAAATATATTAACGAAGACCATATCCCCATGAACAGCTCGGTCCTGGGAACTAAATACGTGGGGGTCAGTGTGAGCACCGGACACTTACTTAGTTTAACCTCCCGGCAAGATTCTCCTCCAAAGTATAACATAATTCAGCTATATTCAGAAATTTGTTACGCCAATCCCCCCGTCACACTCATAATCAGTCAGAGCCTGGATTCTTTATGTATAGATGATCACTTCCTTGGAGTTTGGCCTTCCCAATATAATCCTAGGCCATGGGACCCCCGTCTATTTCCAGAGGAAAACTCCCAAAAGGTCAGGGCTTGGCTCTGGGGACCCACAGCAGGGGAATCCTTGAGGGGCACTGGATTTTCATCTCTGTGTGGTAACGGGGTCTATCTGGATCTTCCCACACTTTGGAGGGGCTCCTGCACAATTATTGCTGCAGTCCCAGAGGCTACCATTATGACTACAAAGGATTTAGCTTCCTCAGGAGGCATTCCCAACCTTGCGTCCTTCCTCGAGGAGGCCTTAAGACCTACCCGGGAGAGACAAAAACAAACCACTGATTAAGGGGGACATGCTTATGATAACCCAATTCTTGATTGCCCCAAAATAATACATAGCGTCTTTAGAGGGCTCTTCTGGTTTGCAGGCATACCCCTTAGAGAGAAGCGTTCTCCATCTCACCATCATGGTCCAGGAACCTTGGAAGGCTACGGTAGCAGCCACCAATGAACAGCAGTCAGCCCTAGGCTCTCTGGCTGAGGGGGTTTTACAAAATAGGAGGGCCCTTAATGTTATAACAGCTGAGGCGGGGGGTGTCTCTGCCCTACTAAATGAGACATGCTGCTTCTATATTAATACCTCTGGCCACATTGAAGAAGACCTTCAGATTCTAAAGAAAAACATCAAATTAATAGACGATTTCAAAGAGGGAGCATGACAGGGCCCCAGCTGGCTTTCCAGCCTTGTCTCCTCTATGGGGATCCAGATACGGACATGGCTATTGCCCTTGTTGGGACCATTAATCCTGATAGCCTTTGTTTCGTTGTTTGACCCCTGCATTATCAACACATTATCTAAGTTCATCTCCCAACAGGTTCAAAAGATTTAATTCCAGATGGTGCTATAACAAGGGTACCAGCCAGTTGGCACATGGACTACATTGGAACAAGCCGCCTTATCATTCTGTGGGCTCTCATCCCCTCTGTAAATATACCCTGACAGAGAATGGGCATTGGGACCCAGGGTCCCTACGACATCCCTGCCCAGCAGGAAGCAGCCAGAGAGATTGTCGCCCCTTCTCCTTACAAAAAGGGTTCCTGAATGCCAGAGAAGGAGCTAGGCAGGTAGGTAGACATGAGCAGGGTATCCAATAGGGCCAAAGAATTGGCCCTGTAAATAAAGAGAGGGGGGAATGTGGTGTGCTCCAAGGACAAAGAACAAGATAAACTCAAAGGGCCGATATTGCCAGAACAAAGAGTTACAGGGCTCCTATCTCTCTGTCACACTGTGACCACTGCAATGTCTCAGAGCCCTCCCAAGCAGCATGCCCTGTCCCTTTCCCATCCCATATAAGGAAAGACATTTGCCGTGTTTTTCTCCCGCTCAGCACACTGAAAGTATACACACTCTGCCCAGTCAGCAGATGACTTACAGGTTCCCTGGCTGTAAAAATAGACAAGCAACCCATGCTCACTGTCGACTTTCCCTGGCTACCAGGAAGTTGGCCTGCTGTTCTCTCAGTGACCCTTCTCTTTAATAAACTCTATCTCCCTTACTTTGTGCCTTGTGTCGGGAAATTCTTTTCCAGCCCGTGCTCAGACCACGACAGGAGGCCTTTGACCTCCTGAAGGCAGCACTGTGGTTGGGTGGCTGCCTCTGCTCGTGTTTGTGACGGGTACCTTCAGAGTGCTCCCCTAAGTGGACCACACAGCCTTGCTTGCACATCATCAAATGCAATTGGGTGGTCCATTATCATAGTGGCTGCCATTTATTAGCTACTATGTGCCACACACTTGTGCATTATCTCCTTTCATTTGCTAAACAGTTTTTTGAGATAGGCACTATTATCCACATTTTACCAATGAGAAAACTTATTAAGTAACTTATTCAAAGTTGCACAGTTAATAAGAGGTACAGCCTAGATTCAAACCTAGAGCCAAGGTTCGTAATAGCAACCAGGATGTGTCTGGACATTTCTGGGGAGAAGAGACTACAGAAGAGGCTACTTTGGACAATCAACGCCAACTGTGATGCTAATAAAGAGAAGTCACGGCTTTCATACAAACACAGATAATTTTGTTTTAGAGGAAAAAAAAAAATCAACCAGGTGTCCCATTAGCATACACCATTAGCGCCTAGTTGGAACACAGCTGGATCCCTGTAATAGGAAGTGACGATCCAGTTAAAGAAGATGAAATAAATGCATATCCATATTGTGTTTTTTTTTTTTTTTTTTTGTGGTACGCGGGCTTCTCATTGTTGTGGCCTCTCCCGTTGCGGAGCACAGGCTCCGGACGCGCAGGCTCAGTGGCCATGGCTCACGGGCCCAGCCGCTCCGCGGCACGTGGGATCTTCCCGGACCGGGGCACGAACCCGTGTCCCCTGCATCGGCAGGCGGACTCTCAACCACTGTGCCACCAGGGAAGCCCCATATTGTGTATTTTGATGCTGCTCTCCAAAGAGCTTGCAACTTATTGTACAAATTTATTGAAGTAGGATTTTGTGTTGCATATAAAGCACAATCCAAAATATACATACTCTGAAGGGCACTAATAGCCAGCGCTGCATTGGTTGTATGTTTATTTCTCCTTTCCTTACATAAGCGTGTTTACTCAACATCAATACGCAGAGCAGTAGCCAAATGATGCTGTGCTAACTGATGGGAACAGACAAGTTCTGCCGAGCTCAGCACTTCAGGACAGCGCTGCCTTCTGAAAGTATCTTGTCATGAGAAATGCTCACCTTGGGAACACACCTCCTAGAGATGTATAGTCGGTTCATTTACTTTTAGTGCTTCTTTTGGGTTGAGAGTAGCTTGTCTTTAATTTCCATTTATGGTTAGGTTTTGATTTAAGGAATTGTAAATCCTTCAAAGGCTAAAAAACTGACCTGGCTGAATACCTGGTCACCTTCCTAAAGGTCTCTTGTAGGAATTCTTTGTTAGGAAGTATTTCAGATATGATTTATAATGGCATTTACAGAGCTTAATGTTAGTTCTGAAGGATTCACTTGTAACTTATGTAGATTTGAGTTACATTCATGCTAATTGTCTTAGTTCAGAAAAGTGTTTATATAGACATTAAATTACTGTGTTTTGGGAGACACTGTCTTCCATTAGACCTGCCTGTGGTTAGACCACATTACTTCAGTCTTCCTCAGCTCTTATTTTAATTAGTGATTATGTACACCCCATAAGTATATAATTATCTGTACATATCTGCTCTACAGATATCTGCTTTGACTCTTTTTTGTTTTATTACATTGAAAATCTTCTTTTTAGGATAGATATATGTCCTCCTCCTCCACAAGCCCCAAAACTCCTAGCAGAATACTCTGAACACACACACACACACACACACACACACATACACACACCAGGATTTTGTCTGACAACAAGAGTTCCAAGTTAATTAGCGAGTTTTAAGTCCCGTAGCTTTGGAAGTACCTCATAGGAATCAAACCTAAATGATTCCTCCCAGATACAAGCCACCTCTTGGGTGGTTTCTTGTCTTCCGATTACTTTTTTATGTAATCAAATGGCCACACACTCCTCTGAGAGCCCATGTTAGAAGGAAATGCACCATCTACACGAGCATTCATCTGTAAAAGATCTTACTGTATCCAGAGGCTAAAGATAGTTTAAATGTACATCCTATTTCTGTGTTATTTACCTCCTTTCTTATTCACTTTTTTTCAGCCTTTTCACTTAGATCTATCGGTAATATTCAACACTTCATTTTCCCAAGCCCATGTCTTCAAGTATTTCTAGAGCTCTTTTGTGTCCATCACTTACCTTATTTATAAAAATCAAATATTTTAAAGTCTGAACTTCTCTAATGGTTAAATTGGAGACAGATTATTTTCCATGGCAAATGATTCTTCACTTTACAAACAGGACCAAGGACCTCTCATCTCTTCTTTGTATAAACATTATTGAGCACATCTGCAAGATGAAAGGAGTTCCATGGAGGGATGGTGGTGATGATAATACAATAATGTGAATGTACTTAATGCCACTCGACTGTACAATGAAAAGTGGTGAAGATGGTAAAGGTTACCGTTAGGTGTATTTTACCACAATTGAAAAACGTATATTATTGAGCATCTATTGTGGGCCTGCACTGTGCTCAATGCTGTGGCCATGGCACTGAGTGAGACAGATACTGTCACTGCCCATACATCCTGGTCTAGTGGGACAGTATACTCTACTGACCAGGTAATGCTTCCCATGTGGCACGGTGCTGTGTAAGATATGTCACTGTAACTGAAAATCTGGCAGTGGGCACCTAATTTACCTACAGGAGCTCACAGAAAGCCTAATATTGAGAGGTGATGTTAACATGAGATGGGTTTGGCCATTTCAAGTCGGCAGAGAAGGGCTTCAGTGTTGAGGGATCAGCCTGGGCAAAGGGTTATGAGGTCAGAAATAATTTAGTGTGTTTGAGCAACTGAAGGAAGGCCTGGTGTGGCTGAAAAAAATTCTTGGGAGCAGAGAAAAGTGTGGAATGACAAGAAGTTGGAGAGGAGCCAGCATCCTGATCATTCAGATAAAAAAGATTTGGATTTTACTTCAGGTAAAAGGAAAGCCACTGAGAGGTTTTAAGCAGGGGATCAACCTGGTCTTATTTACATTTTAAACAGACCACTCTGACTGCAGTATAGAGGCTGGGTTGAAGAGGAAAGAGCAGAAGCAGAGAGAATACATAAGAAACTCTTTGAGCACTTCCCACTACTGCATCTAAAAATGTAATTAAATCTAAAAATACAACAGAAATTATATTTTTTAAGGGGTACCTTTTAGGTGGACTAAATGCAAAATACATCTATCAGTGTTGGTTTCTTTTGTTATAGGAATCTAAACCTTTTCTTTGACTTTTTTCTAGGCCAGTACACTTTAATTTGCTTTTCCTTGTATTTTTCCTGAATATATAGTGAATGATTTTTGACCAATGAGATAATTTACAATAAAGCTATTTGTAATCTGTGCAACATTACTCATAAGTAATGTATTACCATTGCTGTTATTTAAATATCAGATGATAAAGGTAATCTAAACAACATTTCACTTGCTGAAAAGATATTCCTAAATTATTGATCGTTGTCTTACCCTCAGAGGTTGATATTGTCTTTTGAGGGGCATCCTATTTGATCCATCTTATTTGAACCATCTAGTTCTTCCCCGGCTGATGGACCCTGGAGTCCAAAGAGGAGGGTCCTGGGGAAGGACCACATCTCTGGAGTGGGCCACATACTTCAAGAGATGTCTTGTTTCAACACTAAAAAATTAAAACTCTTGAATCACCAAAAACCAAGGATTGGCAGAAAACACACACGGAATGAGGGCAGAGTTCCCATTACCAACAGTGATGATAAAGTCACATTGATAAAATGTACCAAGGCATTCCTGGCCACATTGCATCCTCAGTCTTCACTTCATGAAGCAGAAGCCCTCTAAAGTACCTGGCACATAGTAAGTGCTCAGTAAATGGAGGCCATTATTTTCTTATTACTCCAAGAGTTTTACATATATGTGTGTGTATATATATTTATTTATTTTTTGATACTTAAAGAAGATACTTCATAACTGTACCTACTGCATTACTCAAAATCTTCATGGGCTGTTCAAACTAGAAAACAGGACTTTGTGTCCCTACCCTCAGGGTGGTGATTTGAGAGGTCATCTAAGCACCATCATCCTACCTGCAGAATTCCCACACACTTTTCCATGGCTCGCCATCCTCATCCTCTGCTCCGTGTCACTCTATGTCTATCCGGATCCAGCAACTATATCCAGAAAATATATCCAGAAATAACTGAGAAGCAAGGGTGTAGAAGGAGGAAAGTGTATATTGGTTCAAGGATATTAACCGCTGAAGCAAATAAACCCTAACATTTCAGTTAACGTAATGGAAGTTTTTTCTTTCCTCACACAATAGTATAACTTGAGTCGGAAGATAGTGATGAGTAGGTGGGGCCGGGTCTGCTCCACACAGTCATTCAGGGATCCAACTTCCTAGAGGCCCTGCCCTCTTACACATGTGGCTTCTTCAGGAGGGAGGGAGGGGGAAATGGTGGGTTGTTGTTCAACAGGTAAGAAGTTAGTCATACAAGAGGAATGAGTTCTAGAGATCTGTGGTGTAACATAGTGCCCCTTGTTAACAATATGCTATTGTGCACTTTGAAATATATTAACGAGGTAGAACTCATGTTAAGTGTTCTTATGACAGTTTCTAATCCCAAACAATAGAAATACAAATTAGAAAGAAAAGATTATACATATATATATATATACACACATATATGATGTTTGTGTATGTAAGTACATATGTAATTTTTAATTGCCCTGAAAAACTCTTAGGTAAAAAATTTAAAATTTCAGTTACATTTTTATATTAAAATAGTGACAATGCAGATACTCTTTATCAAATGTTATGTTGTTCATATGGTGAACTGAATTAGAGAACTCTAACTTCTTATACTTAAATACATTCATTATTAAACAATAAATGAAAACAGATGAAGAAAATACTCAAAGGAATTTAAAAGAGGTGATGCAGAATAAAACTGAGGAGCACAAAAGTATGGAATTCATAAAGATAAAAGCAGAAGTTAATTAATGAGATAACAGAAATACAGCACATCTTAAACATCTTTCATAAACCTTGTAAGTTGTAACACAAGAAGTCTTTAGATACAAGATCTCGGGAACTAAGAAATATGTATATGGGACTTCCCTGGTGGCACAGTGGTTAAGACTCTGCCTGCCAATGCAGGGGACACGGATTCTATTCCTGATCCAAGAAGATCCCACATGCCGCGGAGCAAATAAGCCCGTGCGCCACAACTACTAAGCCTGTGCTCTAGAGCCCGTTGGCCACAACTACTGAGCCCACGTGCCACAGCTACTGAAGCCCGCACGCCTAGAGCCCATGCTCCGCAACAAGAGACGCCACCGCAATGAGAAACCTGCACACCGCAACGAAGAGTAGACCCCGCTCGCCACAACTCCAGAAAGCCCGCACACAGCAACGAAGACCCAATGCAGCCAAAAATCAAAAAATAATTAAAAAAAGAAATATCTAAATCCATATCAACCAATGTTAACTTCACTTGCAAGGTGTGAAGATTTGCTAACAATAATGCATTATAGCTTCCATTTCTTTTTGAAACGGCTTACCATCACCTCCTATGCAAGCCCAGAATGATGCTTAAGATTCAGAAATGCACTATTGTAGATGCATCAAAAGATCTTCCTATGACGACATTGTTTTCTGTTGTGAAAATTTGTTAACAACCTAAATTCCAAAAAGGAGAGTCATAGTTTAATAAATTATTCCATTCTTATAATGTAATACTATGCAATCAATAAACTAGTACTGGGCTTCCCTGGTGGCGCAGTGGTTGAGAGTCCGCCTGCCGATGCAGGGGACACGGGTTCGTGCCCCGGTCCGGGAAGATCCCACATGCCGCGGAGCAGCTGGGCCTGTGAGCCATGGCCGCTGAGCCTGCGCGTCCGGAGCCTGTGCTC
Source organism: Lipotes vexillifer (assembly GCF_000442215.2). Lineage (NCBI taxonomy): Eukaryota > Metazoa > Chordata > Mammalia > Artiodactyla > Lipotidae > Lipotes > Lipotes vexillifer. Next base: position 2,294,073 of record NW_006770402.1, on the reverse strand, counting down.
TGCAACGGGAGAGGCCACAACAGTGAGAGGCCCGCATACCGCAAAAAAAAAAAAAAAAAAAAAAAAAACTAGTACCATAGAATAATATCAAATAACTTGGGGAAGTGTTCTCAATATCTTCAGATTCCAAAAAAGCAACTCAGAAATTGGACTGTAATCTCATATATTTAAATACAGAAAGAGGGGGGGAGGTGAGGAGGGGAAACACCAGAAATTGTAGATGAAAATGTATAGTGGGGTTACTAGTGATCTTCTTTCTTTGTGCTTCCCTGAATTTTTTCAGTTCTAACATGAACTTATTACTTTTATATTCATGAAAACAAACCATAAATGTTACATTTTTAAAAATGCCTTCACCAATATTTCATAGGACAAAGAAGCCAGGTATAGCAATGTCACAATTAATCATTCATGTATTTAAGAAATATTTATAAGGTGTGTCCTACATGCCAGGCAAGTATTTAAGAAATTTTTATAAGGTGTGTGCTACATGCCAGACACTGGAGATACAGCAGTATCAAAGCAACATAAAATCCCTGCCCTTTTGGAGTTTGCACTATAGAGAAAGGGAGAGAGAGATAATATGCCAGTATAAGTATATATGATATCTTCTGGTAATAGTGTCATAAAGAAAACATAGCAGCATAAGGATAAGGAGTGATAGAGAAGTGCTGTTTATAGGATGGTGTTTTGCTTTTTTTAAATAGAAATATAGCTGATTTACAATATTGTGTTAGTTTCACGTATACAGCGAAGTGTTTCAGTTATATATATATATTCTTTATTCAGACACAGCAAAGTGGTTCAGTTTTATATGTATATATATATATATATATTTTCAGATTGTTTTCCATTATAGGTTATTACAATATAGTGAATGTAGTTCCCTGTGCTATACAGTAAATCCCTGTTGCTTATCTATTTCATGTATAGTAGTGTGTATCTGTTAATCCCATAAATCCCAATTTATTCCTCCCCCCTCCCTTTCCCCTCTGGTAACCATAAGTTTGTTTTCTATGTCTGTGAGTCTGTTTCTGTTTTGTATATAGATTCATTTATGTTATTTTTAGATTCCACATCTAAGTGATATAACATTTGTCTTTCCCTGTCTGACTTGTTTTGCTTTTGCTTTTCTTTCAGAGAAGAGTGTCTGAAACAGAACATTTGCAACTCGATTATTCTTAATGTCTTTTGTCTCCCAACAGCAATTGGTGATAATCTAAGATCTACAAACTCAAAACAGACTTTTAGTTACTGATGCTTATCAGACACCTATATTTTAATTTAAATACCATGACTAAAACGAGGGAAAGCAAGGGGAATCCACGGTGGAGCAGATGAAACTCCAGTGCTTAAAAAAAACCAAAAAAAAACCCACCTCTGATTCTTTTGGCTTTTTTTTTTTTAATGATTTTAAACCACTTTTATTTATGCTGCTTTCAAGTTCCCCTGCCTAGAGCAGGAAGCTCCACCCAGACCTACTGAAGCAGAATTCTTGTTTCAACAAGCCCTCCAGGTGATTCTGATGGATGCTAACGTCAGAGAACCACTGCGTTAGAGACAGGCTGAGTGCAGATCCTTGGAACGCTGGTATTCCACTTTTTTTTTTTTTTTTTTTTTTTTTTTGTTTTGTGGGTCCCGGGCCTCTCACTGCTGTCTCCCGTTGCGGAGCACAGGCTCCGGACGCGCAGGCTCAGCGGCCATGGCTCACGGGCCCAGCCGCTCCGCGGCATGTGGGATCTTCCCGGTCCGGGGCACGAACCCGCGTCCCCTGCATCAGCAGGTGGATTCTCAATCACTGCGCCACCAGGGAAGCCCAGTATTCCACTTTTGATTGTCACAACAGTTGCTGATTCTGACTATTAAGTATTTCTGATTGAATGGGTTTATATCAACTGCCAATACTAAAAATCATACCTTTGGAAACCATTCTTCCAAATTCAATCAGTTCAAATGTCAAAAGAACTTCACAGAACAGATTAAATCATCACATTCTTCTTTAAACAAAGCATGCAAAATGCCAACATAAGAAATGTACAAAAGTTGTAACTCAACTATACTCCAATATAAAATAAAAATTAAAAAAAAATTAAGAATGAAAATAAGAGAAATGTACAAAAGTGAGATTAAAGGGTGATAGTGGTGGACCTTGAACCTTACTTTTTGACCTTCCCAAGCCCTAAATCCTGCCCCTTCTCAATCCCTACAGCAGTCCCCGAGGCACCTCTCTGGAGTTTCTGCAGGATACACTTTGAAAATCATTTGCTCTTAGACTAGTCATCTGGCCCTTAATTACATATTGCCTTGGCCTTGTATCAACTTCTCAGGTTTGATAATTTCCTAGAATCGTTCTTGCAGAACTCAGGGAAACACTTTATTACATTTATCAGTTTATTTCAAAGGCTACAACTTAGGAACAGCCAGATGGAAGATTCAAAGGGCAAAGTATGAGGGGTGTGGGGGAGGTACATGGGACCCTCATGCCCTCTCTGAGGGGCCACCCTCGCTGAACCAAGAGGCATCACCCACGGGGAAGTTCTCTGAACCCTGTGATTTAGGGGTTTTTATGGAGGTTCCATTCTGTAGGATTAGATCGATGAACTCAATCTCTGGATGTCCAGAACCTCTTTCCTCTCTGGGGCTCAGAGTTCCAACACTCTAATTACATAGTTGGTTCCTCTAGCAACCAGCCACCATCCTGAAGCTACGTAGAGATCCACCAATCGTCACCGTAGTAGCATAAACTCAAGTATGGTTGAAAGGGGTTTGTTATGAATAACGGAAGACACGTATCATCTCTATCACTCAGGAAATTCCAAGGGTTTTAGATCTGCGCCAGGAACCATTGACAAAGACCAAATATATAGTTCTTACTGTAATACACTTCTTATACTTTCATTTTGTTATTTTATTATTGCTTTTTGTTTAAGTTTTGAGCAGTCTGAGTCCTTTCAAGAATGAGGCAGGAAAAAATATTATGAAGCACAAAATAACATAAAGAGGGCATATACAGCAGACATATAATCAAAACCAATATAGCCAGCAAACTAAAGGCATGGGTTCTGTGTGCAGTGTATTTCTTGTATTTTTCATAGTTCTTGTATTCTTCCGTGTCAACTAAATGGAAGAAGGAATACAACTGGCACATAGAAGACATAGCCCAGCAAGGTGGCAATGAGAGTTAGCAGCTATTCACATGGTTTTCAATTTTTTTTTAATCAAATAGGACCATTATTTTTCTCCAACGGACCTCATGTTTAGGGAGATTTTATCCACTAGACTAACTTACTAAGTAATAAATTATTTCTCCAAATTTTTGCCAATGTAGATATAGATCATGCATTCTCAATGAGGGCAGAAATTGGTTTTTATGGAGTGGCTGAAAATATCTTGCTCTTTTTATATATAAAGCACAGATATATAGATACATAGAGAGATATACACAATACATAAAAACATACGTAATATATCCATGGTATTAAAATGTCATAGGAGGGTGGTTAGGAACAAAAATATGTCTAAAAAAATTTCTTGGGGGATAACGAAAAAAAAAAAGGTAATGATGCACTCATATAAATGACTTCCAGTCAGAAGATTTGATCTGTGAGAGCTTACCAGTATTATCACACTCAGCTGGAATTTCAGTCAAAAGTAAATAATTGTCATATCTCAGCTTGTGGGTAAATGTCATTGTTCATTCAATAGTGAGCACTTTGCCAGGCAGTGTTCTAGATGCTAGGAATACAAAAGGATAAAAGAGCCCTGTTTTCATGGAGCTTACGTTCTGGTCAGGAGAGATAGTACACAAATGGATAAAAATATGTATAATATATCAAACAATGATACGGTATTACAAGAAAAATAGAGTTTGACAGAGAGAAAGGGTGTGCGATTTCATATAAGGTGAACGGTTAAAGAAGTTTCTCTTTGGTACAATGACATTTGAACCGAGTCCTGAAGGCTTCGAGGCAGAAACTGTTGGGGTAACAGGGGGAAGAATGTTCCAGGTAGAAAGAACAGAGGTTCAAAGGACCTGAAGTAGGAGTGGGCTCCCCTTGTTGGAAGTATAATAAAGAGGCTAAAGGAGTAGGAATAGAATGAACAAAGGGAAGGAGTGGGAGATGGGACCAGAGTAGCAGGTAAGAGGGGAGGTGGGGTAACAAAATCCTATCACTGAGTAAAATAGGAAGCCTGTGAAGGGTGTGGAGAGAGGAGCTCATGATATGATTTCCATCTTCATAGGTTGGCTACCTTGTAGAGAACAGACCTTAGTTTGGTGAGCATGAAAGAGTGGAAATCAATTGGAAGGCTACTGCAGTAGTCCAAGCAAGAAATGGTGGAGACTAGCCTAGGATATTCAGATTTGGGATATATTTTTACAATATGCTCTTCTGAAAAATCCAAAACAGCTCAATGTCCCCATAATAAAAGTTTCCAAATTGGGAACTACAGGATTATCCCAAAGTCCTAGGTCTTATTTGGGGGGAATCTTTGGTAATTCTTCAGGTTGGCAAAAAATAAATCAGCAAATCTCACATTTTCTTTCATAGGAAAATTTTGTTTGTAGCTGGATCGAATTACTATTTGGACAAAAAGTGGTTCCTATTAAAAGACAAGGTTTGTATATTTTGTTACACAGATGTCTTTTATTTTGGAAGCTGTCAATATCTCCTTAATTGCGAGTGGTTTAAGTTGGTGTAACTTGCTATATCATGTAGCTTTTGAAGTGCATTTGTATTTCCAGAGCTCAGAAATTACATAATGAGCACTAATGAGTCTTCCTAGGCAATATTTAAAGTTACTTCTGGCATTGATCAACTGTTATGCTTATTGTGGTGAAACTTTCTTCCAGATAAAACCCGCGTTTGGCTCTGAAGTCTGTTTTCCAATAGCTATTAATCAATTTTGCAAGCTGCCTCAAATTCTTTTTGGTGAAAGGCCGTCATAAATAAGTAAAAATAATCATTGGTGAGTCCGGAGGTGGGCAAGTACAAGCTAGTATACGTGCAAGGCAGCAGGGCTGGGACATATTCTACATATAGGAAAGATTGCTTCTTCTCTGTGGTTATGTGGGTCATACCGCTTGTATATCACCCTCTCCTCAGGTGAATACAAAGGGCTGTAAGGAGCATATAATCCAAGGGTCTACTATCACAACAAGTCCATTTCATGAGATGTGAGCTGTCACTTCAAGCAATGACTTTTGAGATCTCTGGTTAGGGGTTACAAAGCATGTTTTCAGAATGGGCCTGTTATCTCTTACAAAGAATAGTATTTACAGGAAAAAAAAAATTAACAAGACTTTTAAAATAGAGACAAACTGGTTTCTTCATTCCTGGAGTGCAAGTAAATTATATTGCTAAGTCATATGTATATAAACCTATGTTGAGAAAATATAATATTTGTACTCTATATTACAGGGTTTTTTTGCTCTGTGTGTGTTCCATTCAAAATATATTTTTAAGTATTAGTAAAAGGAACAATAATTTGGCTTATCTTACACCTTATATAAAGAGAAAAAAGAGCTGGCAGACCTAAGATTGAGAAAGGTCATAAAATACTTAATGACCTGTGGACCAGAAGATCAACATTGGGCTAAGATCAAACTCACGTTAAAAGTGGTACAGCCATGGGCTTCCCTGGTGGCACAGTGGTTGAGAATCTGCCTGCCAATGCAGGGGACACGGGTTCGGGCCCTGGTCTGGGAGGATCCCACATGCTGCGGAGCAACTAGGCCCGTGAGCCACAACTACTGAGCCTGCATGTCTGGAGCTTGTGCTCCGCAACAAGAGAGGCCGCGATAGTGAGAGGCCCGCGCACTGCGATGAAGAGTAGCCCCCGCTCGCCGCAACTGGAGAAAGCCCTCGCACAGAAATGAAAACCCAACACAGTCAAAAATAAATAAATTAAAAAAAAAAAAAAGTGGTGCAGCCAGCAAGCCACCAAAAGAGAGTGGGGTCTCTCCCATTCTGATTGCCAGTGGAAGGTTTAACTCACTTGTATGCATATTGCCAAAGAGACAAGCCAACGAAACGAAGCCAGCAAAGCAGTTGCCCCTTGCATGTCAAGCACTGAGGGGGGTGTCATTACGTTTATGACCTTTGGGGAAGCATAGGAAGAAAAGGAAGGTCTGAAGGATGAGGGGGTGGTTCAAGGTTCCGGTATAATCCTGCTATGGCCACAAAAAAACACAAATCCCTAAACCCCAAGTGCCCTGTGTCTATCCCACACCAACTATGCAAATTACAAATTTTTAAGAATAGCCTTAGAATCTATCCATATTATCCATGAATAAAGTGTTTTAATTTGAAAACAATCACTATAATATTTCCCATACAGTATAAATATATAACTGATGTACATATATATAGTTTAGATATATATGTATATCAGTTATAATTTAAGATTTTCACAAGAATATGTTAATGAGCAATTAAACCACCTCATAGTTTGAACTGATTCTTATCTTTAAAAAATATTATTTTCAAAAAAGAAAAAAATTATTACTTTCAAAAACTAAATAGAAAATAAATCTTTTTAAAAACAGCATGTGGGAAGTAGAAAACAAAATAATAAAAATGCCATTAAGGTGAAGCGGGGAAAAAGCAAACCCTAATATTCCTATTTTTAGAGACCCCTGCAAGTGCAAGGCTTTTTTGAAGATCTCTAATGCCCACACTTCTGGTGCTTTAGGAAGTCAGTTCTGCTCTGCACAGGCCAAGACTGGGAGCCCATTTACAATATTTGAAAACTTTAATGGAAATTCTAACTACGTTTGCAGTTCTAGAGAGGAACAAGTACAGGAAAAGCAGTTTGAAAGTCAGCAAGGGCCTACAAATGCTTAGGGGTCTTCTCTTTAACTCTTGCTCTTAAGGGTAACTTTTTGGGGCTTCCCTGGTGGCGCAGTGGTTGAGAGTCCGCCTGCCGATGCAGGGGATGCGGGTTCGTGCCCTGGTCCGGAAAGATCCCACATGCTGCAGAGCGGCTGGGCCCGTGAGCCATGGCCACTGAGCCTGCGCGTCCGGAGCCTGTGCTCTGCAACGGGAGAGGCCACAGCAGTGAGGGGCCTGCGTACAGAAAAAAAAAAAAAAAAGAGTAACTTTTTGTAGTTGTTTAGGTCCTTACGTGGAAAAAGAATGTATTTTGCCAGAGAAAAACAAAAATAATGAACCAGATTTACGGCTAATTCCTCTCAACTGTCTTCTTCCACAAGACCTTACTCCAAGGATATTCAGAGAAATAATGCTCCAGGTCTAGAGACAGTTACCAGAATTGCACACACTACACAGCAAACATTTCATTTTTAGGTTGCATGTTTTAGCATTCTAAACTGCCTTCTTTCCACCAAGAGCTGGGCACTAAATTTCTTTCTGAGTGAGAAGGTGATGGAAGTTTGGGGATCATGGTAATATTGTCTCCGTTATTTCCAGATTTGGTGGCTGTCCTTTGGTTACATAAGAGAGTGCCTCGTTTTGAGGAAATGCACACTTAAATGGTTATAGTTAATGGGGCATCACGACTAGGACTTAGTCAAATGGCTCTGGGAAAAAAACAGCTGAGAGAGAGAGAGAGAGAGAGAGAGAGGGGCGGGCGGGGTGGGGGGGAGAATGGTAAATCAAACGTTGCATAACGTTAATGACTGGGTGAGGAAATGCCAAGGTTTTTTGTATTATTTTTGCAACTTTTCTGTAAGTTTGAAATTATTTCAAAATAAAAAGTCAAACAAATTTTTAAAGGGCACAGTTTGAAGAGCCTCCAACTGGCCACCTTTTGTACTGTCTGAAGCTCGAAAAAATGACTGTAATTTTAACCCAGTGAATGAATAAATAAGAATTTATGAGTCCACAATGATGCTTAACAAAGGGTAAAAGAAAACAAGAAAGAGAGAGGAAGGAAGCAAGGAAGGAAGGAAGCAAGGAAGGGAGAACAGGAAGGAGAAAAAGAAGTACCACCATTGGAGGCTACTACCGTGCCAAGAGCTCAATCTGAATTTTTTGTAGAGAAAAAAATAAGCATTTACTCTGCCGTCAACACAAATAATCAATAAACAATGTATAATAAGAAATAGAAGAGAATTTTATTTGAGCCAAGCTGAGGACTATAGCTTGGGAGACACAGATTCAAGAAGCACTTGAATTGTGTTCTGCCAGACTACAAAACGGGGGAGGCTTATATAGGCAAAACCCGCCAAGTTACATAAATTGTTTGTCAAGAATTAGGATTGGAGCTGGCAAGAAGTAAGGGTGCTTGTTAAGCAAAGATTGCTGGGGTCCAAAATGGTTGCACACTTATGACGGGAGACCTTGAGACCATAATGTTGTAGCTGGCAGCTGCTAGCAGATATTATTTTGAAAATGGCTGGTGATGGTGTTCTTGAGTTTGATACAGTTCACAAAACTCAAGTTCTCAGTGATGCAGTAACATGTTTGAAACTATACCCACAATGGCCATCTGACTCCATTTTGGTTGCCTGAACCACAGTTACTCCATTTTGATTTTTAAATGATCTTAAACAGGTCATCATGGTCTTTTTTTTTTTTGCAGTATGTGGGCCTCTCACTGTTGTGGCCTCTCCCGTTGTGGAGCACAGGCTCCGGACGCGCAGGCCCAGCGGCCATGGCTCACGGGCCCAGCCGCTCCGCGGCATGTGGGATCCTCCCAGACCGGGGCACGAACCTGCATCCCCTGCATCGGCAGGCGGACTCTCAACCACTGCGCCACCAGGGAAGCCCCATCATGGTCTTTTTGAGAAGAATTATCAACATCACCAGTTGCTGAGTGAAAGGAAGATTTTCTTTTCAGAAGAATGCCCATTCATACATGTGGAAGAAATGATAGACTAAAAAATCACCATTTAACAACCACCAAAGAAATAATTAGTTATGCAAGGATCATCAATGCATGCTGGGAAAAAAATGTGTGTGTGTGTGTGTGTGTGTGTGTGTGTGTGTGTGTGTGTGAATACATAGGTAGAAAGACAAAGAGAGTAAAATAATGACATTGTTATTGAATCTATGGCATGGGTGTACAGACATTCTCTGTATTATTCCTTCACCTTCTTTGAATGTTTGAAAAGGTGCAAATATACAAAAGCTTCTCCAATATCAGTGCCACTCCGTGTTTGACTAGAGTACAGAAATCACGAGATAATCCATCCTATCAGTTGTTAAAAGACTGGAATATTTGTCGCTTTGCCTAACCCCCAACCACAAAATATACGTAATGGAGGGGATTTTCTGCTGGCTGCTGAATTTAACCAAAGAGCTTAACTCCTGAGAGCTGCAAGATGATTTGTTTGGCAGGTAGGCAGAAGTGTTCATGAAATAAGAAAAACTGGCATAGGAAGATCTGTTCTCGAGCCCCCAGGTGATGGGTACTCCTTGGCACAAAGCAGAGAATCAGGCTGATTGGTATTCTGAAACCAGAAATTAAACATCCAGCTGCACTTAGGACTTACTGTCTGAGAGTTGCTATTATTCACATACTAGGATAATCGAATTCCTCCTTATTCTCTACACCTATCTCAAGAAAAGTTTGAGGAAATAGTTAACATTAGGTTGTGCCTTGTATTCATGGACAATGGTTCCGGTATTTTCTTCACCTCAAAACTATCTCCATGGTGGCACAGGGCAGAGGAAGCTCATCAATTCTCGCAAAATTTTAGTGCTGTCCTCAAATCAACAAATCCACTCACAGGTCATCTGCAAAGAAAATGTCCACTGTTTCTAAAGCCATTCAATAAAAAGCTCTTACAGTAAATAAAATTGTTTTTGCATAAACATAACAGAGTGATTTTTAATGTTTCTATTATTGCTGCAAAATATATTTAAATATATTATTGCTGCAAAATATATTTAAAATTATTTTATTCATATATAAATCTCTGAATCATACCACATCTAAATATGATGCTCCCTGGGGACCAGAGGTCCACTTCAGTGATAGTATTTAGCAAACTGAAATGTATTGCTATTATATGCTAAAATTGGGCCATCCATCATGGACCTGCCACAAACTCTCAGATGGAATAAGCCAGCTCTGCAATTGTGTGCAGCAAAACTCCCAAATGGTGTAGGAGCAGAACACAGCAGAAAAACAGAATTGCATTGAATTGTAACTTCCAGGGAAAGTTTGTTGGGGAGGCAGCAACTGTGAAAAACTTTCAAGGACCCTGGCTTTATACACACCAATCCTTAAAATAATGGGTTTGGATGAGCTCTCATTTTAGCATTTAGTAACTCTTTAATTATGCCTCAAGGGAGTGGTGGTGTTCCAAGTGGGATGTACACTCCTCTGGGTGTGCACGAGAAGATTCACTGGAGAACTTCTATTTCTGTTTATTTTTCATCTAAACACAAGATGGGAAGTAAGCTTTATTAATATTTAATATACAGGTTCACGCTGGAGGCGTCCCTACGTGTAAGCTGCTGTTGTCTTGTGACCTACGGCACACCAAGAACCCAAGGGGAGAGCGGGGGTTCCACCACCCACGTACTGACATGTGCCTTCAGTGTTCAGCGTATTTGGATGGAATGCTTCACATGACTGAGTGAAGTTGGGTCATGTATTACCAATGGATGAGTTTGGGCACTTTGAAAAAGACTCAATACTAAAACAAGTGTAAACAACAAGGTCCTACTGTGATACAGCCTGTGATAAACCACAATGGAAAATAACATGAAAACGAATATATATATATATATATATATGTATAACCGAGTCACTTTGCTATACAGCAGAAATTAACATAACATTGTAAATCAACTATGCTTCAATAAAATTAAAAAAAAATTAAAACAAATGTAAAAATACTCCATATACCCAGACCCAACTGAGCAGTGAACCCAAGATTAGATGTCACTTTCAAGCCATGCAGATCTAAAGAACCTAAACTGCTTTAGAAGGAGAACTACTTCTCAGTGGGCTGAGTAACATTTACTGTTTCACTAATCTGCAAACAGAGCTATAACAGTTTTGGTTATAATAGGTTTTAATTGTACACAGTTCACAATAATTGAGCAAATTTCCATATTGAAGTATACAGAGACACGATAACTAATTATAAGGACCAAGTGAGTCAGTTCCACCAAACTAGCTGATTGGTGAAACAGGGGGAGCCCTGAAATTGCGGTTCTCACCAGAACAACACGAGGCAGTAACCCTCAATCACATTTCAGGTGCTGTGAGCAGCTATTTGTATCTGATTTTGCGTGAGACACTGAAATCAGTGCAGTTTACCTCAAACCATCCTCTCATCTAGGAATACTTGGGGAAAGAAACTTTTCTCATTCCAACCAGAGGTTCTCAAAAGTTTATATACTATAAGACAGAGTGTAATAGTAAGACGATGACAAATTACCTGACATTTGCTCTACGGCTGGCACTGTGGTTAGTTTACGTGCAATATCTACCTCATTACTCAATGTTTCTCAAGAAATTTTATGACTCTCACCACACCTCATCTTAAAACAACCATGACTTAATGTCTTAATTCATGTAAGCCAAATAAATGTGCAGACTGTCTTTTTCCTAATAACCATTATAAAGCACAAGTTTTCTTTATGCAGATACTGCAGGCTTGTTTTAATTATTCCAGCCTAATTATTCCACTAGGTCACTATATCTGCTTTCAATTCCTTCTACATGAAGTTTTTCAAAATGCCGTGTATGAAAGACCCACACCCTAGTACTTCTGTCCTTCTGGCTGAAGCCCAGCCCAGGGACTGTGTGAGGCCTGTAGTAACTCTCAGTGCCCCCTGCGCCCTGCTGGGATTGCTCAGAAATGCAGCTCAAAACAAGTGGTAAATGCCATCTAAGGCTACATCCTGGCTCAGGGGGGATGCTACAGACTGGTGGAATATATATATTACCTCATTGCAAATTTTCTTCTCTGGAAAGAGGAAAGATAAGTGTAATGACCATTCAGGAGAACTTAATACAGGCCCTGTGGTTGGCTAAGTGCTAACATATTTGTTACTTCACAGAATGGCAGGTTCTAGAGTCACACAACCTCAGTTCAAACCCCATTACCCCAATTACGAGCTGAGTTACTTGGGCCTTGGTTTCTTCATCAGGAAAGGAAGGATAATAATAATAATACCTACTTCGTAGGATTGCTATGAGGATTAAATGAATGATTTTTTCTAGATAAAGTGCTGAGAACATGCCAGTTACATAGTAAGCTGTCTAGGAGAACTGCTCCTGTGTTGTCTACTACAACATACTCTACTTCTGTACTTTTTGTTGGAAGGACTGACTCGGCTGAGAACCAACTCGTAGAAAGGTACACCTCGACTAAATTTGAACTTTATTCCTTCTACTTCCACTCTGCCTGGAACAATAGTGTAATTAACCTATTACTGGTTTGAAATATATTATTTTTTATTAGCTTATTAAGAAATATTATCTTAAATGCTGCTGTCTTGTGAAATATTATTGTTATAAATTATAATTCCTGCAGAACCTGTGTTAAATAAATTATTGGTGAAGACAATCTCAGTTTCTGAGCATAATTTGCCCAAATAAAACATCGGTGCTTCTGACCAACCGTCCATAAATCAGAAGTTCCCATTACCCCTTCCTTGGGTTTGATTAATTTACCAGAGTGGCTCACAGAACTCAGGGAAACAGTTTACTTACTAAATTTCTAGTGTATTATAAAAAGATATAACTCAGGAACAGACAGATGGAAGAGCTGCACAGGGCCAGATATGTGGAAAGGGGCTGGAGCTTCCATGCCCTCTCTGGGTGTGTCACCCTCCTAGCACCACTGCTTGTTCACCAGTCTGGAAGCTGTCTGAACCCTGTCCTTTTGGGGGTTCTTATGGAGGCTTCCTGAAGTAAGACGACCGATGAAATCTTTGTCCATCTGCGACGGATTCAACCCCCAGCCTCTCTCCCCTCCATGGATGTCAGGGGGTGGGGCTAAAAGTTTCCACCTTTTCAGTACTTGGTTGGTACCCCTGGTGACCAGCAACCATTCCTAGGGTCTTTCCAAAAGTCATTTCATTAACATAAACTCTGGGTGGTGAAAGGGGCTTGTTATGAATAACAAAAGATAACTTTATCACTCTTATCACTCAGGAAATTCCAACGGTTTTAGGAACTGTGCCAAGGACAGAGTTGGAAGACCAAATATTTATTTCTTATTATTAATCACAGTGTCACATAAGCACTCAACACATGTTGGTTATTTTAATCTAAATCCTCATAACAACCCTACAAGATAGATATTATTATTCTCCTTTTACAATTGAGAAAATAAGCTCAGAGTAATTAAGCAATTTTCTTGGGTTATGCAGCAAGTAGGTGATGATGCTTGTATTTGTACCTGAGCTAGTTGGCCTGACTCTACATTTGAAGTTTTTTTCTCTCTACCACACAGCTCCAAAGAGAAAAATATATATGTCAGAAATGAGAACCAAGGAGAAACCTTATGAAACTGAGCGTGGCCCTGTGGGGCCCTCCCAGGGAACAAAAGCCTTTCCGTGTCCCCTGTTTCTGGTTTGTAGGAAAAAGACTTTAGCCTTCTAGACTTTCCCCGAGTTCCAAAGGGCAGTTACTAATTAGGGAAGTGAGGGAATGTGGGAACAAAGGAAAAGCAGTCAGGAAACAATAGTGCAGCATTAAAACAGAGTCCTAGTCCCTCCTCAAGGGATATACACAACAATCCAGTGCATAAAAAAAAATATTAAAAAAAAATCCGAGGCATATCTTTGAGTTGTTCTACTGGAACTAAGGCCCACACCCAGGTGGAGGATGGTAACTTCAGGCTGAGCAGGAGAGTCCTGGAGCACCACCCTGTTACCTCACCAGCAGCAGAAGGTCATAACCCCTGCAGCCCAAATGTTGCCTTTAAAAATGCTTTCCTGAAAATCATCGGGGAGTTTGTTTGGGTCTTTTGAGCACAAGCTGCCCATTCTCCCTGCTTGGCCCTGTGATAGACCTTTCTCTACTCCAAACTCCGACGTCTCTGTTCATTTAGGCTCCCTGTGCATCGGGCACATGGACTTGGATTCAAGTCATGTCTGTCCTTCATTTCTCTTTTGGTCAAAATATCTGGAAATCAGATTTGATCTAAATCCTTTCCAGAATATAATGATTATGGTAATAAACAGTGAGCTCTAAATTTTGAGGAGCTATTTTATGAGGTGTGGGAAAATCTATTTCTTCAGTGATATTTAATAGCTATGTATGGAATGTGGCTTTGGAGTTTCAAGTTTAATCGTAAAACTGTTATTTTTGTTACTGTTTATAGATGAACTAATTTAAATATCTACCCAAGTTCTAAACTACTTATTGCCTGTACCATAGCTTTTTCCCCTCCTTTTTGGTTTACTTCTACATACGTTTGTGTGAAAAAAACTAAAAAAACTAAGCTTTTTTTTTTTTTTTTTTTTAAGAATTGAGATGCTTTACTTCTATAAGCAAAGAATCCCTTGAAATTGAGAGAGCTAGCAAGTAACAACAATGTAGCACACTTTTCTTTTTTCCATGCTGTAGATAACTGGAATAGTTTAGGCACCACATCTAATCTCTTACATAAGTCTTATGCAAGAGATGTGAGCCAGTTTTCCCTGAAACAGTGCCAGAGCTAATTCAGATATTGAAGGGCCTTTGCTTCCTAATATTCCTGGTAAGCATGGCCTAAACTTACTTTATTAGTTCGCTTAGGTTATTTATAAATCACATGGGTAAACACACACACACACACACACACACACACACAATTTATAAACATCCTTGCCAACACAGTGAAAGCTCATATCGTATTTGTTCAAGTATGATTAGCCTGGGCAGGGAAGGGGAAAGAGAGAAAGGCTTGGGATGATTAATGCTACTTCTTTAATCTTTCATAAAAACACATACAATAACTGAAGACATTTTAGAAACAAACCACTAATAACTCATCAGGCCTTTAGTAGGACATAACTCCAGCATGGAAGGCTAACAGCCCTGTTCAGTGGCTCAGAAATTTGAGTTTTCTTATTTTAAAAGTGGGGAGAGTTAGGCAGCTGAAAGTTGAGTGTGCCAAAGACAAGGGGAGATCAGAAACAGAGACAGATTAAGGTCTCAGAGATCCTGCGGGTTGGCCAGAGCCTCTGGGGTGCTGTGTCACAACCTTGTATTTCCTCTAACATGTGACTCGTTGTGTTAGCTGCCTAAGCAGAAACAAGTCCCATTAAGATATGTTTGGGTGGGGCACCCTTTTCCTCACATTGCAAGGTAGAGCACACAATCTCAAATCCAAGTATCAATTGAGAGTCCAGCCAAAATACCTATTGTAAAAAATCAGTAAACAAAAACTTCAATTAAATAGAATCTGGAGATCAGAAGGGGGAGCTCTCATGCCCTGTGACGACAGCAGAGCCCCAACAGGAAGAGGAAAGACTCCTCTTCTTTCCAGGCAAGGACTCAGCCAATGAAGAGCCATGGACCCTTTGTTAACATGTAGCCTTTTCTCCTCTAAAAAAGCATTCTTTCCTCACTGATCAGGGACTTGCCCATGGCTCAGTATGGTTGCAGACGTTGTAATTCTCTACTGATCCCGAATAAACCCATCTTTGCTGGAGAAATATCTGGCAGTCTGCTTGTTCCAGGTCAATACTATCTATGAATAGAAATGATGAATAAGAGATCTATTTATCTATTTATGAATAGGAAATGAATTTTAATGAAGATTTTAAAAAACCAAATAATTAATTGAAAAAGACTAATTTGCACTGTACATCATGAACTATACACATTTAATTAGAGTTTAATAATTTAATTGAGCAATTTTTAATATATGGTGAGAACTCTCATACCGCTTTATATCTATCCTTTCTTCCCAACGAGTGGTGACTTGTTGACTTCCTTCAATGCGGCTGGTAGAATTGTTTCTGTTCTAGTCTGGTCAGAATTCTCATCTTATATTGAACCTCCAGGTTCTACTGATCTTTTTATATATCTTCTGTGTGATTCTAGACCCAGGGAGTTTTGTTCTGAGGTTGTCACTCTTATGTATTAAAGTCAGAAAATAGTCTCTTGTATTATAGATGTTCAAAGTGCTGGTTTTAGATACGGTCTCCACCACCTGTATTTAAAGGGGCTGCATTTCTCCATGGATCCCTGTTAAATGCCTGCCACATAATGGGAATGTCTCCTCACTTGATTATGTGACCTCGCATTTCTCCCTCTGGCAACAACTTCTCTATTCTGCCTTATTTGGGCAATAGAAACATTTGAAACTTAGCGATTTCAAGCAGGAAGAGTAATTTCCTGATGGATCTGAGAAGATATGACCCCTCTATTGTTCTAAGTCACCATGACACTTTCAAATCATTAAGTGCTCTACCTGGGAGCAGAACTTCAGAGTTTAATTGTTTAACCATTTCATACTCACTATTATATGGGTTTTATTAGAATCACATGGCCCTTAATACGAACAAGAATAAAATTTTTAAAAATCTTCCCAAACAATGAATATAACTGTCATATTTGTCTCAAAAAATTTGATTCCTCCAAGAGATATTTCATGTTTTAATCTATCCAATTAGTGCAGCCAGAATAGAACCAGCTGTGGACACAGGGAACTAGGGAGCCACCCAAATACCATGGTTTTTAAAGAGAATAGGGTATATCCCCTATCCTTAATTTTCCTCCTGAAATTCTACAATGAGAGGCATTTCAATCATTACTTTGAATTTGAAAACTAAGTTATTCCTGTAAAGGGTTATATGCTCCCAAAGGTTAAAATCTGAGCTGGGTTTAGCGAACAGATACCTTGAAACAAGACAGGCTCTAGTAGATGCCATAAGAACAGACAAATGTGCAAAGGCGCTTTGTGTGATGAGATAAGGGAGCAGAGACTGAGAAGCCCATTAACATGGTGGGGAAAGGGAACTAGAAACTGGCATTGGCCAGTTCCCGGCACTGTGAGGAGCCACCTAATCCTAGACAGTTGCTTTTTTTGACAGTAGTAATGAAGTCTACAGAGAATCTCTGGGTCCGGACCAGCATTTCCCAATAGAGCTTTCTGCAGTGATGGAAATATTGTCTATTGCTCTATTCAATATAGTAGCCACTGGCAACATGTGGCTGCCAAGCATTTAAACTGTGGCTAGTGCAACCAAAGATGTAATTTAAATTTTTAATTTAAAATTTTAAGTGTAAGTAACTACATGAGGCTAGTGTCTATTGTATTAGACAGTGCAGCTCTAGACCATGTTCCCTTTGACAGTTCTGCCTATATGTTGCCAAGACCAAACAAAACTCTAATTCTTTAGTTCCCTCCTTCTTCATTTTTTAAATTCAAAGAATATTTCCAAGTGAGAGATATCAAATTAGTATTACTAGTATTACTACTTTCATATATTAACTTCCTACTAAGTACTGAGTTCATTTATTATTATTTTAATTCTAACAACAGACTTTAAAGGTAAATATTACTTTTTTTTTTTAACAGATTAAAGAAACAGGTTCAGAGAGGTCATGAAGATAGTAAAGGACAGTGTTGGATCTGTCTGACTTTGAGGTCTATATTCTTTCCCCTACCTCACACTAAAGACACCAAACATACAAAAATATTTTACAGTTATATCTTTGTCTGCTTTTCTAGATGAAACCATACTTTTATTACATTTTATTAGCATGAATAATAAAATTTTCTCCTCCTCCATCACTTTCTGTACCTATATCTCTCTATTTGATACAGCCTAAAAGAGTGACTTATGTCCACAGCAGAAGTGGTTCTCTTACGAAACACAAATGGAATTATGAAAAACATGGACAAATTTATGACTAAAAGGGCCATAATCTGCTATTGCTCTCTGGGATATATAATAGTTACTTTTAAAGCTTTTAGGTAGCACAGCTGCATATCAACCATTTCATGTTACTTGAAGTAGCTATTCACAGCTGAACACTGGGATGGACTGACCCTGGTATGACTCAATTCAAATCCCTATGTCCTTATGATAGGCTATTAGCAAATGAAGGAATCATAATTCTACCTAGAGCTCAGTTGTAAGTTAATAATTTATTTGTTTAGGGAAGGTCTCAAGCTTTATCAGTATCATTATGCAAAAATATTAACTGCTTGAAAATGTAAGATGTATGAAAATCAAATATAAGCAAAAGTATTCAAATAAATTCATGAGAAGCAATATTAATTTTAGACAAGGCAGAAAAACATAATACAGTTGTAATTCATAATACAATTAATGAATTTTTAAGTGCTCTTTTCAGCTGTCAGATTTAGTTTTCTCAAACCAGAGTTTAGATGGTGGTAAAATTAGCAAAGGTGGAAATAGAGAAGACTAAGTATCCAATTAAAGCCACAGTGTCAAGAGAAAGCCAGGTTTTTGAACAAGCAAGTAAGGTCAAAGGTCAGCTATTTTAGGAACAAAATGTACCCAGAAATGTGAGCTGAAAAGGAATTCTTAAAGCTAACAGTTAGTCCTCAGGAGAAAACCAGGTGATATACAAAGTAAATGCCCATGATAACTGGCAAACTAAGAATGGGTCAGGTATTTGTAAAAAGTTCATGTGGGTGGACAGTTGGCATTGATAGGACAAGTGTTGCTACAAGAAAGGAGAAAATTAAGTCAACAGTGGAACAATTCAGGTACTAGGGAGTCTACAATACAAGACAAATAAAGTCTCTGAGAGCACAGTATATGGTATGCTCTGAATGTCTGCATCCCCCTCAAAATTTTACGTTGAAATTTTAACCCCCTGCACAGAGATGGTATTAGGCAGTGGAGCCCTTGCCAGTTACTTAGGTCATGAGGGTGGGGCCTTCATGAATAGGATTAGTGTTCTTATGCAAGAGACCCCTCAGAGCTCTCTCAACCCTTCCGCCATTTGAGGACACAGAGAGAAGGTGCTGGCTGTGAATCAGGAAGCCAGCTCTTACCCGAACACAACCATGCTGGTGCCTTGATCTTGGACTTCTTAGCCTCCAGAACTTCGAGAAATAAATTTCTGTTGTTTATAAGCCACCCAGTCTGTGGTATTCAGTCATAGTTAGCTCCAATGGACTAAGACAGTATAGAAGCTTAACCACTGAAGAACTAGGGTTGAATAAAAGAAGCCAATTGTAAGTCTTGAATATACAGCTGAGAGGGAGCTAAATGCACGACCGACTCATTGCTGAGCAAGTGAGCTGCTCCCTTACAGTCAGGGACAATGAGGTCTCAGCTTGTGTTGGGGAGGAGCTGGACCAAGAGAAGCCTCAGTTCAGTCTTTAGAGATGTTGAGACCACTGCTGTGTAATCTTCTTGAGAAGGAATAGTGGCCCTAGGAAATAACACCAAGCACATCTCTTCTTGAGGCTGGCTGGAAGAAGGTTGGAGTGCCAGGTCCCTTATGTGCCCATGAATACACACAGAGTGGGGGCAATGGTAGCTTAGCAGGGAGCAGGGAGCACAGTAACCTAATTATCTCTACCTTCCATCCTCTCCCTAAAGGCATAATCGGAATTAACCAGAGAGTTTCACCCGGGTTGGTGTAGGAACACTCTCTGCAACATAAGGTGTTTTCTGATGTCAAAAGCAGATGGTCCTCTTTTCATTTCAGTGTCCCCTTTCTTCCCTGTGAGAAGCAAATGCTACAGTGTCTTTCCTGGGTCATTTCATTCCCAGGAAAACTGCAGAATGTTCCTTCTGTATTTGCTCCAGGTATGGGGAGGATTGTGAGTACAGAAGGCCACACTCTTCATACAGTGCCTGATATAATGTCCCCGAATATCTCTGCTAGTGAAGGGCACACTCTGGAAAACTCATGTCTTGATGCTCTTCCACTGGCGTCCATTTAGTCCCTTTCAACATGTGTTTATTGTATTTTCCCATCCACGTGTGTAAAAGTCATAGCAGTTGCCCTTAAGTGTTTAGCTTGTTTCCTTTATTTGATAGGGGACTTGGCTTCTGAGAGGAGTCAAAGATGGAGAAGAAATGGGCGAGGTGTATCTCAGGGCACACGGCCCGAAAGTCAGCAGTGAAATCTGCTTTTGCCCTTTTCCACATCAATTTTTCATCATTTTGCATATGTTTGATTCTCCCTCATAACTCCGGGGTTTTAGTTTCTTTTTGAAGCTATTAATTGCCTAGAGTTACAGAACACTGGAGCAAAGACCAATCAATCTCATAACTATCATAAGAAAAGCATTAAAACCAGCAAAACATATTAAGAATATTCCTGTAAACGTTTATAGATATTTTCTGTAATAAACAGTGAAGTTTATAGTCTGTCTGGTAGCATAATATGCTCAGGAAGAGGCAAAGATGCTACTGAACAGTGAAAAAGAACATTGCAAAGAATTTTCCAGTTATGCAGGTGATGTTCTAAGATGGGGATAAATCTAACAAGTGCAGTAGTGTTTTCTCAGATCTAATTTAAAAAATATTAACTTCTGGAAATCTCTTACTTCTTTCTTTGTTTACAATTATTCTGAATGTTTCTGTTATCTGTGATGAAATTTGAAAAGAGCTGGATCCTTGGCTGGGGGAGTGACCTGCTTTTGCTTAAAAAGGCACTTGTTGGGTAGCATCTCTGCACGATTTTTGAAAGTTATCAGAGGTGAGAAGGGTAATTGAAGCTTCCAGAATCAAGAAAAACTACAAAAGAAGCTCATTTTTATAAATGGTGTTGTCTGTCTTATATAACCCCCTGGAAGATACCCAGTTCTCACTTCTAAGAGCTCTTATGAGTCAATTTGTCATTTGATATTTTGTAGAGTTTGCAGTAAATGGTAAGAAGTGAATTCTTCTATTAAACTTCAATGATTAACTAAATCCACTCGATTTCATACTGTAGTTCCTTGAGGGAAGCTATTCTATCTCTCTCCTCTCCTTGCCCAGCCGTCTCCCAATATGGAGAACAGTTTCTTACATGTACTACAGGCCCCATAAGTATCTGTAGCATTAAATTGAATTCGGGAAATTTCCCTTCTTTGGGGTATGGAACTGAAAACACATGAAGCCAGAAAGTTTTGCCATCCTCACCCCACCCCCATCCACCCCCAAGTATCTGCCTTTCCTGGGGCTGGTGATGAGAATCTCCCCGACCTCTCCCCTGCTTCCTCTTCCTGCTCATCCCTCCTCCTCTTCATCCCCCAGTCTCTTCTGTTTCTTCCCTTTCCCCTCTTCCTTAGAGATTCTAAGCAAGAAATCTATATACGCAGAGAACAAAACCAACCAGGAAACAAGATGCCGATTTATTAATAGCTGGGCAAGGACTCAATCATTCCGATGCAAGGCAGGTTTGGAGAATAAGGTTTAGGTAAGGAAGTCTAAGGAAGGCTTCTTTTTGTTTCCTTGTCCCTGAGTCCAAGATTATCAGGAGTCCACTTAGCTGCCAGAACACATCAAGATGGATAGATGAAGGTCTTACTGCAAGACAGCAGCCCCATCAGGGTCCTAGGCCGGAAGCATAGAGCTTACCACGTGGACACAGGAAGCGACTCAGATGGGACTGTCCTTTAACACAGGTGTTCTGACCACAGGTAAAAAGTAGCCAGTGGGAGGCTCATGTTCTCACCAACAGGGAACAACTGGTTCTACTTTGGACAGGGACTAGTGGAGGACCAGGGGAGAGGGCAGAAGAATGGGGCTGCTGCTGCCCTCCTGGACTGAGACGGGAAGTGCAAGAGCGAACTGAGGGTTCCCCAACAGAGAAGTATAGACACAGAATTGGAAAGTGAGTTTAGGATTCCTTTTGATCTCTGTTGTCCAGAGGAAACCAGGCCACAGAGCTCGGATTTTTGCCCTGGACCCAATTCAATACACGAATCATCACCACTGGACCTCTGCTTAACTCTCACCCCCTCCACCCAGCTTCAACCTCTCCATATTATTTCTCTCTATTCATCAAGTTGCCACCAAATTAGACATCTTTTAAGTTCCTTACACAGCCTCTGTACTTTTCGGTCTCCATATCTTTATTTTAGTCCCTCCCACCACTCTGTCATAAACTTCTACAGTGGGCCCTGAGTATCCATGGGTTCTGCATCTGCGAATTCGACCAACTGTGGATAGAAGATATATATATATATATATTTTATATTCCAGAAAGTTCGAAAAGGCAAAACTTAAATTTACCTAGTGCAGGTAACTATTTACATAGCATTTACATTGCATTATGAGTAATCTAGAGATGATTTAAAGTATATGGGAGGATGTGCATGGGTTATATGCAAACATTACACCATTTTATATAAGGGACTTGAGCATCCACAGGAGTCCTGGAACTGATTCCCTGCAGGTACTGAGGGACAACTGTGTATCCTTCAAGACCCAGTTCAGATGCTGCTTCTATATGACGGTCCATGATTGCCCCAACCATAAATAGGTGCGCCCTCACGGGTGTGTCCGATGTGTGTCTTATAGTGCAGAGAGCAAGGATCTAGCAGTCTGAGTCTGAAACCTGGCTACCCAGCTTTTTAGCTTTGCCCTTGAGCAAGTTACTTACCTTTTCTTGTTACTTGGTTTCCTCATAGTATATCATATAGGGAGTTGCTATCTTATAGTGATTGACATCATGTAAATTATATAATATAATGCCTGACACACAGTAAGTCAGTCTCCAAAAAGGGAGCCTACTGTTACAGCTTGTAGCCATCTTTAGCATCAATTACAAAATATGGTGAATTATATTTATTTGTAGACCTGAGTTATCTCCTCCCACTGGAAAATTCACTTGCTGTGGCAGCAGCAATAGCTTCCCATGTTTGTATCCCTTCCATCCCCACCCCAGGGTCTTGCATGATGCACACAAACAAAACCAACAGAATGGACTTAAATGTACCAAAATAGACTTGACCCTCTACATCAGTTCATATCACTCTAAATCATTAATCGCTGCTTACCCTGAATGGGCACTGTATAAACTAATTAGTATTATAGAACACTACGTATATTAATTTACTCAAAATATCAGATGGCCAAAGTTTATATTTTTGCAGACATCAGATGTATTTTTTAAAACAGTGCTTTGCTTGAATAAAGTATTAGAACCTATTAATCTTTTATCCTAACGTTTGCTTAGCCATTGCCAGAAGTTCAGGCCTTGCCAACATTTTTTCCTCCACCTCTTTAAGAATTATTTCCTTTAGATTTAATATGATTTTTTAAATTACAGCACACTCTTCTTATCAAGATCGTTTAATAGACACCTCAAGTGAATAAAGGTTGTTTAAATGTTGTTCATTATTGAGGGTAATGAAGATTCTTTAAAATCCATACCCTATGCCTTTCTGCTTTACCAGGGCAGGTTTATGCCACAGCCAGGCTGGGAACAGCATCTAAACTCCTCTGTGGAGTAGACAGACCCCTTTTGTGAGTGCATAATTGATTCAAGTATATGCCTCTTAAGCTCAGCTTGAAAAAAGTAAAATCAAAGAAAAAACACAACAAACCTGTGAGTATGGCAAGTTTAGATCACATTAACTCTACACCATCATTAAAGGCAGAGTTCTTCCAGAATCTGGAAATAACCAACAGGGCCTCTTTGTTCCAGCCCTGCGCTCCTAAAAGAGCAATTCCAATCCCAACAGCCCGGAGGGTTACACAGTTGGCCCTGGGCGCGCCTGCCAAACGCCCAAGACAGTTCCCAGGAACTTTCCGCTGGCTGAAGTGTTGACAGGCTCGCGAGCAGAAAGAGCGGGCTGTTAATAGGAATATACATCTCAGAGAGTCAGAAACCAACCTACTCAGATTTCCCAGACCATCCTCCACTCCATTTCTCTCTTCCAAACAATCCAAGTACAGATTCTTTTTTAAACCTTCCTCCAGTGAAGTATTTAGGTCCCTGCTTCCCCCAACCCGGAAAAAAAAAAGAAAGAAAAAAAGAAGCTTTAAGGTTCTCGATGCCAAGGAGAGTCAGCTCACCTCCCTCTCTGCCCCCCAGGTTCTCCCGGATTCCAAGGGGCGGGGCGGGGAAGGGCGGCTTTGGCGGCAGCTTCCCTCCTGGGTCTGCCCTCTCACTCGGCACCGCCCTCACCTCCTGTTCAGTCCTGTCTTCTGGGGCCTCAGGGCAACTGGAAAGTATCCTTTGCTTACAAAGAATGCGGGGACCCCTGCAGTTCAGAAAGGTTTTTATTTTACTTTCTTCTAAAAAGGCTTTGTTTTTCTAAAAACACATATAAGACAATTCTGATGGTTTTAGGGACATCAGTGCCTCCGTTCACAGATATTAATGCTAGATAATGAAGCTCTGAGTTGGTACATTTAAAAGTTAATGAGAGATCAATTAGACCTCAAGAAAACTGGAGGGAAAAAGTTAATGAGTCAGAGAGAAAGAGAGAGAGAGAGAGAGGGAATGCTAGCTGCCCTAAATCTGATCTTCCTCTTCTAAAATAATAAAAGCCTTGACATTGAGCTACCTGACCACCTAGAATACAGCCTTCCTTTCTCAAGTGGCCCAGCAGCTAAAAAAGGCCATCTAACTAAATTCTGGCCAATGCGATGGAAGAAGACGGTCTAAATGTTCTTTGCAGAGCATGTTCCTAAGTCCAGAGCAAGCCCCTTCCTCCAGCCCTTCCTCAATCCAGCTGCCTGGACAAGGAACTTGGTGCCAAAGGCAACATGCTAGGAATGACAGAGTAACGAGATATATAGAAGGAACCTTGCACAATGCATCCAAGTGTCTATCTCTGGACTGTTACGTGAGAGAGAAATACATTCCTATCCTGTTTATGCCACTGTTAATTTGAGTTTCTATTTTATTTCATGTAGCCAACCATATTTGAAGCAGAGATGGGTTTTCAATGAAGTGAGTGAAGCATAAACTTCAGAAACCCTCCCTTGTCTGGGATTATTCCAAGGTGGGAGGAAGAAACTTGGCTTTGTGTTCCCGTGGTCATTTTGTATTCTTTTCCTTAAAGGGTTCCCCCGAATTGCATAGACCCCGTGACCTGAATTCATACCTCATGCTCAGTAAGTCAATGAAGCTCTTCAGCTGTACCTCTTCTGGTAAGCGAACCTGAAATACAGAACAGCAAGTAAATACGTCAGAGTTCTCTCCTGCATGAGCTACACTCTAACGTACTTGGTGAGATTTAAGAATTTCACAGTCTACTGTTTCTCAAAGTATATATTCCTAGATAATAATGACTGTTGTAAGAAAAAGGAGTTTTATGATCACATAATTTGGGGAAATGCAGTATTAGCTAAAACATTTGTGAATATGTTGTTAACTTTAATATCTCTCAGAGGATTTAATTTGCAAGTGTGAATAGGGAAACTCCCTAAGAGAATGCTGTGTTTTTTAAACTCATTGGATTACTAAACCCCCCCTATTAAGGAGTTGTTCACGAGCTAGTTTTCTGAGGAGCACAATTTAGAAATACTCCCCAGGTCTCAGCTGGAAATATTTGTAGACTATCTCTTAGGACAAAGTCTGTGATTTTTTTCTTCCTCATCTTATTTTTTTACGTTGCTCCCTGTCTGGAGTTTGTTGCCCAATAAGCATGAATTCCAACAATATTGGCATTTTTAGATTTACACTGGCACATCGCTCAAGTCTCCAACAAAAGCTAGGAGTATTATGTACAAAGTATTAGGTCACCTGTGCAGGAAAGGGTGTGACTTCAAGGGAACTGGGGTCACACTGAGGTTTTATCTCCCATGAGGAGGTTTTTTGATAGTGAGGTATGGAAAGCTACAGTCACGATTGAGAAGTGGTTCTACATAAAATCCCTTTTTTTTCCCTTATGTCAATGTTTGTAGAAATGTCCCAGCTCATTTGTGGGAGTTACATTTTCCTTATAGGGAAATAATTAGTCTCCAGGCTTCTTGCCTTTAACTGAAATTTAAGTGTTCACACTTGTATTTGTCTTCTCAGGTTTCTGTAACAGAATTCCACAAACGGGGTGGCTCAAAACAACTCTCTTCTAGTTCTGGAATCTAGAAGTCTGAAATCAAGGTGTCAACAGGGACATGCTTCCTCTGAGACTCTGGGTAGAATCCTTCCTTGCCTCCTCCTGGCTTTTGATGGTGGCTGTCAGTCCTTGGTGTTCCTTGGCTTACAGCTGCATCACTCCAATCCCTGTCTCTGTCTTCACATGGTTTTTCTCTTTTTACAGAAAGTAGAATATCAACATATCTTTTGGAAGGATAAGGCTCAACCCATAACACCGCCAAAGAACCTGTAATTATCTTTTGGGCAGCATAGTGTCATAGTGGACAGAGCTCTGAGTTAGGAGGGAGAAGCTCTGAGTTGGTGTTGGGCAAATGTCTAGCCTGCATTTCCATATACATAACCAAGGATAACAATACACTCCTTGATTTCCCTCTAAGCGTTGTGACAAAGATCTAGAAATGTGCTTTGTGGCCTTTCAATGATAATAGAAGTGCTGTTGCTGTCTTTAAAGGGCAACATGGCCGGTGTGGGCAACTAACATTTAGTATATCATCTCATACATAACTTAAGGCAATCATTTTGACTTCTACCGCATATAGCTCCTTAGCAGATAAAAATTTTTTTTTTTTTTTTTTTTGTTATCCTTGCATTGTCAACTAAGTAATGTCAGGTGGTGAGGGGAATCCTTGCAAGTGCAGCCAACTCACAAATTGAATAGGAAGCACTGAGTAATGGAAAAATGCCCATATTGCTTTCATAACAATTCTTTGTGTTTTAACCCAAGGTAAATGACTGAAAAATGCCAGTGGAAGACTTTTTCAAGACTAGATGTTAATTGGTATATCCAAATTTACTCAGCATCCATTGTATATAAACTACTACTCTTAAATTTGATGAAATAATAATGAAACAGTAGAGCTGTGGTTCATAAACTGATGTCCTGGGTCTCTAGGGGCACTGCAGGTAGTAATAGGGATTTGCATGCAAGTTCTAATTTTGCAGAGGTCCCTAAAATCCTATTTTCATTTAGTTAGCACAACATAACTAAAATGTTCTTCTTTTTTCTTTGGATTGAATTTATTACATAATTTTGATTATACTGGTTATCTCAGGCTGGGTAGACGTTCTCTTTGGCAACCATATAACTTTTTAAACAAATAAAAATGAATTATTTATGATGACATAGTTAGGATCATTTAAAAATCAAACTGGAGTAAATGTGGTTCAGGCATCCAAAAATGGAGCCGGGTGGCCATCGTGGATTTGGTTTCAGACATGTTTCTGCATTACTGAGAACGTGAATTGTCTGAACTGTATCAAACTCATGGACACCACCAGCCATTTTCACAAGAGTATCTCTAGCAGCTGCCAACCTTATGGTCTCAAGGTCTCCCCTTATAACTATGCAACCATTTCAGACCCCAATCAATCCTTACTTAACAAGCACCCTTACTTCTTGCCAGCTCCAATCCTAATTCTTGACAAACATCTTATGTAACTTTGCAGTTTAGGTTGTTTATTATTTACGTCGACATTTGTAATGTGTAATTGTTTTGGTATACAGAATCTTAAAAAACATGAGAATAGAGGGAGATTGAGATTTTAAGAAGATATTCTTAGTAGTTAAAATGTTGACAAAAGGGTAGATTTAAAAGGTATGTACTGATCATATGACCCCCTTTTAATGAACATAGACAAAACAAGACAGTCTCCCAAATACTTTGTTCTATTTCTGCTTAAAACCATTACTTGACTTAAATGCATTTTAACTATGACCTTCTAGAATTTCCTGAACAATTTTCCGCTGTTTAAGATGTAGTTGGCTGATTGATTCCTTTCACATTTCAGAAATGTCCTGTGTCATTTTAATGATTATGTGGAGTGTGTGTTCTCAGCACTATAAGTATACAGAGCCAAAACACTAGAGAGAATAATTTATATATTTAGGCAAAACCTCAGAGAGGGCAGAATGCTTTTATCATATAATGCTTAAAGTAAGACAAAGCCTGGGAGGGCAGAATCACCATTTCTGGAAGATCTCAAACCCTGAATCAGAATACTCTACACAAGGAGACTATGATGTCCTAGTACATTTATTGAAGCAATCTGCCCTGGTTTATGGTGTGATAATCCCACATGATTTCCCACACTGTCCTGGAATCCCTGAGAAAATCAATAGAAACTGCATCCCTGACTCTTCTTAGCTGGTTTCCATCACTTTCCCTAAACTTGAATTTAATATGATCTTATATATCATACATTTTTTTTCTTAGAGTCGAATAGGTCCTTATAACAAAGCATTTTTCAGTCCCTGGGAAAGATGTTCCCAAGGGCCAGAGTATGTTTTCCCTTTTATCCAGAGACTCAACAATAAGCAGCTCCTCATCTTTACTTTTTCCAATAACTTGTCTTAAAATCAGTTCATTTCCTTTAAAGGAGGGGATATCACATAACATTCTCTGTTGGAGGGCATATGCAGTGAGAAAAACCACTTCCCTAAGTGATTCTTTTTAAATGTACACCTTTTTATAAGGTATAACACACATACATACTAGCATTAAGGGTTCAGCTCAATGACATTTTATGTAGTGAACCCACTTTTGGGGCCACAACTAGAAAAAGAAATCAAAGTTTGTCAGCACTCCAGAAGTCCCTCTAAGGCCACCTCCAAGTCACTCCCAACCCTACTCTACCCCAGAAAATAAACAGTTTTCTGACTTCTATCACCATAGATTACTTTGTCCGATTTCAGACAGTATACACTCATTTGTACCTGGCTCAGCATTCTGTTTGTTGAGTCTGCTGAAGCAGTGATTGGTTCATTTTTATTGCTCACTCATACTCTGTGGTATGAAAAGGTAATAATTTATTTTTCCATTCTATCTTGGATGGACCTTTGCATTGTTTCTAACATTTAACTCTTTAAGAATACTGCTGCAATAAAAATTGTTGTGCATGTCTTTTGGAGAACACATGTACATATTTCTGTGGATATACATCAAGAAGTGTAGTTCCTAGGTCAAAAACAGTGGTGTGCTGGAGCAGTCTTGTACCAGCTTATAAGAGCCCACAGTTAAATCTTTAGGAAATTTGCAATCCAGTTGTTAAACATAGACATTATTAAAAATTGTTATATAAACTTACAATTAAATAAATTATTTAAAAAATAATAAATACTCAAAACCTTTCATATCCTTATTTTTCTTTTACTACATTTTGCTATTATCTGTTCTCTCAATATTATTTGCATTTATTGTGTCTGTATGGTAGAAATATAATGGTGTGCTACTATGTATCTCTTCTCAAATCTGCATTCAAGAGCATCATGTAAGTAGCATTACACTGGTTTTGGTGGTAGTAAATATACCATGGAAATTGGCAATTACTAAAAATCGGGACTTGACTTAGTGTTTTGTTTATCATCAAGACTTACAAAGATGGAGAAAATATTAATAATGCGGATTAAGTGTAAATGTGTATCATATTGGTAGCCATTACATTGTAAGTAGCATAAAAAATTGAGAAAATATTTTTGAATATTTGAAAACTATTATTCAATTCAGCAAACAGTTGTTCCTGTTATCAACAAGTGAGTGAAGTTCCCAAACACGTCTTTTTGGCTTCACTTTTGTCTTACTTGTGAATATAAACAAAAATATCAATCAACATTTATGCTGGAAATCGACTTGGAGAATGTTAAATATTCATCAGAAAACCACTGGTCAGAAGGTATAATTATGTTCAGTTTTAGTAGAAAAGGCCAAACAGTTTTCTGATTTATACTCCCATCAGCAATACATGAGAGTTTCACTTGCTCCTCATGTACACTAATATTTTGTTGCAAGTATTTTTTTTTCTTTTAATTCCAGTCATTCTGATTCATCTGATATCATGTTGTTTTTATTTGCATTTCCTAATGATGCTGAGCATCTTGTCAATGTTAATTAGCCAAATCCCTTTAGGAAGTGTCTATTTTTATATCTTTTGTGCATTTTCCTGTTGAGTTGGCTGTGTTTTTCTTATTGCTTTGCCTAAGTTCCTTATATAGTCTTTGTCAGATATACATCTTATATCTGATGTCTTATATGACCATTTGTAGTATGACTTTTCCTTCCCTTAATGGTGCTTTTTAGATCTTAATTTTAATGTAGTCCCATTTATCAATCTTTCCCTCTATGGTTTTGGTGTATCAACAAAAAAAAATATTTGCCTACACCAAGGTCATGAAAATACTCTCTTAGGTTACCTTCTAAAAGCTTTATTGTTCTTTCATGTTTAGATCTATAGTGTCCCTGGAGTTGATTTTTGTAGGTGGCGTAAGATGAGGATTTAAATTATTTCTTTTTTACAAAGGTATCCAAATTCCATCTGATTTTTCCGTATGGATACCCATATACCATTTGTTCAAAATACCATCTTACCCTTTTGCAGTGTAGAATAACTGGTCATAAACTGAACAACTGTACACGTGTATGTCTCTTTTGGACTCTGTTCTGTTCCATTGGTTTATTTGCCTTTCCATGTACGAAGACCACAGTGTTTAAAATAAGCCTTGATATAAGGCTGTGTTAAGTCCTCTAACTTTGTTCTTCCTCAAGACTGTCTTGCTTACCCTTGGCTCTTTAATTGTCATAAAAATTTAGGGTTAGCTATTTCTCAACTTGAGATAGGGATCAAAGGGGAGGGGATGTCACATACATAATATGTTGGTGTATACATCGTGTGAAGAAGTCTCTTCTGATTTTGATGATGCATTAGGTTTGTGAGCTACATCATTAGAATGACTTGGGCAGCAAATAATAGAAAACGTCACACCAACTGGTTTAAATGTTAAAGAACTTTGTTGTCTCACTTCACAAGAATCTATTCAGGGGAATATGGCTCCATTCGTGGTATGATCAGTATCTCTGGGTCAACTTCTGTATGATTCTGCCTTCCATGTGTTTTGGTTTTATCTTCAGGCTAAGAGATGTCCATAAGCAACAATGGCCAAAGGAAGGAGCAGTTTCTTCTTCGTGTCTTTCTCAGGACAAAAAGTCCCCCAACCAGAATTCCCCTCTTGCCTCATTGGCCAGAATTATATGCCATGTCTTTGCCTAAATCAGTTACTAGTTAAGAGAATGGGACCACCATGACTGACTTAGATAGACCTCAGACGAGGCTTATTTCTCATTAGGTACATGTTCTTGCTGAAGTGGGTATCTATCTGAACAAAAACAGAGTGGAGAAAGTAGTGGTAGGTAAGCATATAATAATTTCTGCTACAATTTCCCTTCAGTTACTCAATATCCAAACACATTCTATTTCTTCTATCTTCACTTCCAAAGATAATCATTACTGTGTAAATTAACGTAATTAGTTTCTTAGATGAAAATAACCCAGTGTATTTTTCAGTTAATATGTCCAGCTCTTACCAGATTCTTCACTTCTCAGAAGGACCAGAATTCTATAAATCCTCTGACCCTCCAGTACCTCTCTGTAGCCATCTCTATGCACATATAAACAGCAAATCTCGCTGCAGTTAGCTGGGCATTTTGAAATTCTCTTTGTCTCTCTCCATTTGACATCTGCACTGACCCAAGGTCCCTTATGTCAGTAGAGCTGGGCATCACTGAGCCCTTTAAGCACATTTTCCTGATGCTTTCCAAGGCATGGACATTCAGTGATTATGAACGTTTCATTATAATGCTGCTCAGTTTCTGCTTATACATGAGATATATTATGATTCCAGTTAATAAAAGATATCATGGCAGAACAGGAATAACAAAAGCATTTTATCACAGGATTGAGGCTTCTGATCTTGAGAGACAATGCTTCCCTATTTGACTAGTCACCACAGGAAACCGGAAAAACCGAACCTGGAAGAGGTCTCCAGGAAACCAGAAATACTCACTGGGCCTCGAGAGGACTGAGCAGATGCTGTGCTGACCCTATGATTTTGATCAACAGGTACAAGCAATGTCATGCTCTGATCTCATCCCAGCAACTCTGCCCCGGACTTGCTGAGAGAGAGGAAAAGAAGGGGTAAAGAGAAGCTCAGGAACTGTCTGAAAGTCATGCGCTTACTCAGCCCCATTTCCTGTACATCCTCCTCTGAATCATAGACTGGTGAGGGCCAGGTACTGGAGAATATGGTAAACAGGAAGGGAGATTTATAGCTAACACACGAACTTCATACATACCCAGTCAGCTGAGTTCAATGTCATTAATTTCAGTTGAATTTGATTACAATTTATTGAGTTACTCCAAAGCGGATAGATCTGTGTCTAAGCATCTTATTTTTAGTGACAATTTTTTTTTTTTTTTTTTTTTGCGTTATGCGGGCCTCTCACTGCTGTGGCCTCCTCCGTCGTGGAGCACAGGCTCTGGACGCACAGGCCCAGTGGCCATGGCTCACGGGCCCAGCCGCTCCGTGGCATGTGGGATCCTCCCGGACCGGGCGCGAACCCGCGTCCCCCGCATCGGCAGGCGGACTCTCAACCACCGCGCCACCAGGGAAGCCCTAGTGACATATTTTTAACTGTTGGTACAACTTCTGGGAAAGTCATGTAACCAATCTGAGGCTTGAGACTAGGAATAACTAATAGTTACTCAGGACAGTTGGTTAATAGTAACTGATGCAGTATACATGACACCTGGCACATGGTAGACAATCAGTGCTAGGTGATGTTGACTTTGTCTTCCTGATTACTGATAAGGATGGTGCCTGCATGACAACAGTAAAACAAAGAGCTCTGGCAGACTCAGTTCTCATAGCCACAAATGGTGTTAAGTACAAGAAAAAAAATTCGGAACCTCTCCAAGTAACTGACAGCACAATGCGACATAATGGAAAACAACTGCCAAGTGAAATCACAAATCATGCAAAAAATGCTCCGACAAAAGTGATCTTGAGGGAACTGCTCAAAGAATACATATATCTATTGACAACATTTGTTAGGTCAGTATAAAATATGCTATTTGTACCTCTAACGGAAGGATCATGTGAGTTGGATCACAGGAATGTATGTCAATTGCTCTCTGAAAAAACTGCCATCGCACTGCACTAGTACTTAGTATTATTTCCAATAGACCCCAACCAACCATGAGTGTTAGCACCATAAATCAATCTTCCCAGGACCTAATAGCCTCTGGATTAACCACACTCTAAGTTTTGAGCTGAGAGAACAAACAATACAAAGAGCTAAAAGCAACCATAAATCTTTCTGGGTCAGCAAACTTGATATCAGTGCTATTCAGGCCCCCTCTTAAAAATTTTGTTTTTATTGAGATAAAATTCACCTAACATATTTTGAGCATTTTAAAGTATACAATTCAATGGTTTTTAGTATATTCACAACATTGTACAACCATCACCACTATCACACTCCAGAATATTTCCATCATCCTCCAAAAGAAACCTCTCTTTTAAAGTGAACATACTTTTGGAGGGGAAATCTATAAAGTCCAGCACTAACATTTATATATTTTCAGATTTCTTTTCTTTTCTTTAATTATTATTATTTTTTTGGCCGTGCTGTGCAGCTTGTAGGATCTTAGGTCCCCAACCAGGGATGGAACCCAGGCACTCAGCAGTGAAAGTGCAGAGTCTTAACCACTGGACCGCCAGGGAATTCCCTCAGATTTCTTTTAAATCCAAAATACAATAAAAACTTTAATGTACTAGGGAAAAGGGGTCACTTGAAACAGGGAGAGAGAAATACTCTAGCATATTGTAAGTATCAATAATCCATCATTCCTGC
>NW_006770402.1:2239525-2260414 GCF_000442215.2 Lipotes vexillifer | reverse complement strand
CCTGCTTCCAATGATTTCTGCCTCCTTGTAGCCACACCCTGTGTGATTTTCTCCCACATCCTATCAGGATTGGTCCAAGAGGCCAACAGAATACTGCAGAAGTGATGCTATGTCGTTTCCAAGGTAGGTTATAAAAGACATCGCGGTTTTGCCTTGCTCTACCTCTCAGATCTCTCTCTCTGGGGGAAGCCAGCTGCCATGTCATGAAGACGCTCAAGCAGCCTATAGAGCGCTCACCTATCAGGGAACTGAAGCCTCCTGCCAACAGCCATGACAGGCAGCCACCCTGGAAGCAGGTCATCCGGCCCCGTCAAGCCTTCAGATGACTGCAGCCCTGACCAACCCCTTGAATAGAGCCTCTGGAGAGACCCTGAGGCAGAATCATCCAACTCAGCTGCTTCTGGATTCCTGACCCTTAGAAACTACATGTGCTAATAAAGGTTTGTGGTTTTACACTGCTAAGTTTTGAGGTAACTTGTTAACGGAGTAACAGATAACTACTATAGTGGTGTTAGTGTAATGATTCAGCAAAGCTGCCAGCAGGAGAAGACAAAGTACGTGTGAAACGCATAGAAATACAATCAATGCACAAACCCTTTAACTGGCACTCAGCTTAGGCAGGTCGGACTGCAACTTCCTTTAAGGAGTCCTTTCTCTGCCACCAGGTGCCCTGTTGCAACCTTTTTTCCCAATCAAAAATAGTCCTTGTTCAAATAAAACCCAACTCATACAGAAATCAACAGAGAGTCCCACACGGTGTGATTTTTTTCTGGACTCCATTTATGCCTAGAGATGGAGGACTTTTATCCCCTCAGTCTCTGTTAGGACAGAGCTGAGAGAAGGCTGAAATAAATGGTTTCCAGAAGGGACTTCCAATTTTTCTGTGTCTATTTTTACTGGATTTTTTTTTTTGAAAGAGGTAAAACAAACAAAATGAAACAATTTAAAGTAAATGCAAATAAAATGGCAAACCACTTTAGAATAACTAGGGGGTCAAGGAAGAGAAGTTTGAAAATGTTAAATCAGGTATTAATACCTTCATCATTTAAAAATTTTCTGGAAAACGACTGGTTTCTCCTCCCCTGCTTAAAAATTTACTCAGACCCTCTATTCTTTTAAGTTGTGTAAACCACTCTACAGTGTTTTGTCTTGGCACAAAAATATGTTCATATAATTCAAACCTCCAGTCTGTTCAGATCTTGTTGAAACTTCTTTGCTTTGCTAACTCCTAGTAAAGTAAATGTACTTTTAGAGTTTGGGCCACGGACTTCAGCCATGTTTGACTAGAGGTTTTTGCCTGATACCACTAATTTCTGTCACCTTGTCAACAAGTTACCAGAGGTGGGGTTAATTTTCTCTTTGCAGGAATGTGACCCAGAAATGTGTTTAATGATCCTGGGTTCTGGTTTTCTTGGATTCGCAGTGGCTCTTAGACTGCAACTCTGAGAATAAGTCAGATGCTGTCCAGTTATCAGCAGCTGGGAACCCAAATAAGCTCATCTCCTATTTCATCAAATAAAAACATGACATAGATGCATTTTGTTAATTGGGTGAGAAGATTCAGACATTGGGTCCATGGGCCCACTGGTTTTTAAAACAGGCCAAAAAAGGTAATTAAGACACTGCTTTGGGCTCTCAGAATCAGGTGTTTAGTCAAAAAGGATAAGGTCTTTGAGCCAGACCCCTTATCTGCATCCTTCTCGTTTATTTCTCGTTTATTTCTATTGGTCTTTTTGGACTGTCCTTTGTTGGTGAGCTTACTTATTAACTAAAAAAATTTTTTGTTGCTTATACTTTGACTATTTCAATGATAAAGAGAAGTCCAGAAACAATATAATGGAAATCTGTGTATGCAACATCAAGATTGAACAAATGTTAAAATTTAGATTCCGTTTTTTGGAGAAAGAACATATTTTAGACCAAGTCAAGACTCTACCCCTGTGGTGGACAGGCCGTGGGGTTATACCCAGTGACCCACACTCTTGTATAGGCCCCTCCACAGAACCTGTGACTTGTTTCTAATTAATAGAAAGTGGCAAATATGATGAGATGTCCCTCTCTTGACCAGGTTTTTCTATATGGCAAAGGCTAAGGGGTTTTGTAGATGTGATTAGAATCCCTAATCAGTGGACTTCAAGTTTACTGAAAGGGAGATTACCCTGTTTGGGCCTCACCTAATGAGGGGGTGCCTTAAAAGGGGATCTGGGGATCAGAGACTTGTAAAGACAGAGAACCTCTCTCTTTATCGCTGGCTTTGAAAAACCAAGTTTCCGTGAATTCCACAGCTGCAAGAAATTGAATTATGCCAATAACCAGATGGAGCTTGGAAGCAGATTCTTTTCTAGTTGAGCTCCCTAATGAGAACACGGTCTGGTTGACACTTTGATTTAAGCCTTGGTGAGGCCCTGCTCAGAGAACCCAGCAAAAAGCCTTGCCTGGACTTCTAACCTACAGAGACTGTAAGACAGTAAGTGGGTGTTAGTTTAAGCCATTAACCTTGTGGTGATTGTTATTCAGAGATAAAAAACTAATACAAGCTCTGATCTCATTCATCTACCTCCTTCCCCATAGGTAACCACACGAAATGATGTTCAGCTTTACTAGAAGGAAAGGAACTACAAATTTAAACAATGAGGTGCTATTTCATACTCTTTGAGTTGACGAAAATCAAAATGCCTGACCCCAAATGTTGGAGTCATAGGAAGTTTCATACACTGCAAATGCAAATGAAAATTGGTAGAGCCATTTCAGAGAGAAATTTTATGATGCTTATGTGACAAAAATTAACTTTTAACAGGTTTTCATACTTTTTACTACATATATTTTGCATAGGTTTTAATACATATTATCCGTAAACAATATTTGCTATTTTTGTGTGTTTTAAATTTTTCATAAGTTTTTTTTCATAAGCTTTTTCATAAGCATACTTTTGCAACTTGATTTTTTAATTCCGTATTATGTCATCAAGATTCATCTTTTTTTTTTTTTTTGTGGTATGTGGGCCTCTCACTGTTGTGGCCTCTCCCGCTGCGGAGCACAGGCTCCGGACGCACAGGCCCAGCGGCCATGGCTCACGGGACCAGCCGCTCCGCGGCATGTGGGACCCTCCCGGATTGGGGCACGAACCCGCGTCCCCTGCATCGGCAGGCGGACTCTCAACCACTGCGCCACCAGGGAAGCCCAAGATTCATCTATTTTTATACATATATTCTTTTTAATTCAGTAAAATATTCTGTTATATTACAACACCACAGCTTATCCATTCCTCAAACTATACTGGGGCAAACACACCTGTATTCATCTTAGGAACAGTTTCCCTAGAGAATACACCTAAAAGTGAAAATTTTAAGTAAAGCTGAGCGTCACTTCGTATGTTTTTGGTCATTCTGGTTTCTTCTTTGCTAAATGCCTGTTCATGTTTTTTACCCATTTTCCTGCAGGGTAGTTATTATTTCCCTTGTTGACGTATAGGACATGTCTGTATATTCTGGCTCTCAATCGTTCACCAGTTATTTGCATTACAGATGTCTTATTAATTTATTCCCTTTCAAAAATATATTTACAGTGAACCTTGGTTTTCTCAACTGCAAAGTGTGGATTATACCATGTAACTCACAGATAAATGAGATGATATGCATGCAAGTTTTGGTTCCAGTGCCACGGACACTTTATGTTCAGTAAATGTGAGTTTCCTAAATCTCTCCTTTAAGGAACTTCTGAATCTAGGAATAAGGCAGTGCCTAAGAGAATGCACTGGAGTTGCACTGAGGTCTTGTTGAATCCCAGTGTCACCACTTGCTAGCCTTGTGATCTTGGACCACACTGCTTTAAGCTATCTAAGCCTCAGTTTGCTCATGTGTAAAATACAGATCATAATGCTTGCTTTATAAAACCATTGCAGGAATAAAGTTCTATCTTGCACACTGCCTATAACACAGTGAGCCTTCAAAACAACAGTAACTGCTATTATTATTATCATTATTGTTAGAGAAGATGAGAATTACATAGAAATAACAAACATGCGCTAGAATATGATAAAGTCTCTCTATGAAAGACACTAGCTAACTGGTATCAGAAGGCAGAGGTGAAGGAGAGATTACACCTAGCCAGGGGCTGATGGAAATTCAGGGAACGTTTCATAGTGGAAATGTCATTTAAATGCAGCTCGGAAGAAGGGTGGGTGGGATATAAATAGTCAAACTCGAGGAGAAAGAAAATTTTGCAAGTAAAATTAAAAAAATGCGGGGGTATTAAGCAAAAAAACCAAACAAACTCCCTAGTATTCCAGTTGTGTAGAAATGTGGGATAATGTGAGAGGTGCTGTCGACATCCTGGAAAGGAATGTTAAGACCAGATCAATGGAAGCTCTTGGATGGCTCAGGACTTTGAAGTTAGATGGTGATAAAAGAGCATTTAATCTTTGAAGATATCAAAGTACATTGTGCACGAAATAGATCCCATTCCCTAAAAAGGGCCCCCTCTGTGTAACTACGGAGTGCTCTGGGCTATGGGACCACACTTGTCATGCAGGTGTCAGTCACACAGGTGTCAGTGAGTGAGTGCCTGGAGGTGGCAGTGGGGAGGACTGGGGATGGTGCCTGTGACTGAGGTAAAGGAACCCAGCAGGTATGTTAGTGGAAACAGGCACTGGGTCAGTGGCCTATGGAATCCAGCTTGAAGCTGCTCGATTATTCCCATCGAGCATACTAGGAATCAACAAGCTACGAATGTTTTCTCTCTTAGATGGGATCAGTTCCTAAAGAGGACCCAGAAAAGGCAAAGTACACAGCCTTTTCACAGGCATTCCTTACGGGTCCAGATAACAGTTTCATGCACATTTTTTAAAAAAATGTGGGTGAAACACATTTACCTTCAGAAAGTTTTGTTTTGGACAGAATGCGCACCACTTATTTTCCATTTAAATGATAGAATTTGGTTGTAACAAAATATATTGGAATTACAGTCATCTTTGTTTCTTGTGTTTTATCTAGATTTTTTTTCCAGTTTACTATCACATGATCATTAACTGTAAAAGATGTTTTGGTCTTATTTACATGAGGAATCTAAAGTAGTCAAACTCAAAGGAACAGAGGGTAGAATGGTGGTTGCCAGGCACCAGGGGGTGGGGGGAGACAGAAAAGGGGAGGCATTAGGCAAAAAGTACAAAGTTTTAATTATATAAGATGAATACATCTTAGAGACCTACTGTACAGCATAGAGCCTACAGTTAAAAATACTGTACTATATATTGAAAATTTTGCTAAGAGGGCAGATGTTATGTTCTATCATACAGAAAAAAACAATACGTACAGAGGGTGGAAGGAAACTTTTGGAGGTGGTGGATATGTTTATGACACAGATTGTAGTGATGGCTTCACTGGTATATACTTATCTTCAAACTCATCAAGTTGTATATATTAAATATGTATAGATTTTTGTATGTCAATCATACCTTCATAAAGTGGTTTAAAAATGCTTTTTTCTTATATTATTGTTTTCTTAACAACTGAACATTCCAAAACCTATTTATTTATTCATAAGACAACTGACTTTCAAAAGATAACTAGATACAGCTGCAAAATTCTACACATTTAAATTATGAGTCTCAGGTTAGAACCATTCCTATTTTTTTAAGCAAGTTCTAGGCTTCAGCGTGGTGAATGATTTTTTTTCAACCAGAAAATGATGAGTAATTCTGCTAGCAAAACCATTAGGGAATCATGCCACAAGAAATGTTTATCTCTTCACCTCCATCACCCATTAGGAAAAAATCCAAAGAC
The DNA here is from genome assembly GCF_000442215.2 of Lipotes vexillifer. Lineage (NCBI taxonomy): Eukaryota > Metazoa > Chordata > Mammalia > Artiodactyla > Lipotidae > Lipotes > Lipotes vexillifer. The sequence continues at coordinate 2,254,634 of NW_006770402.1, read as the reverse complement.
ACTTCTAAAGGAAAGATGGAGAGCGTTTACAATGAAGTTACCATATTGCTGTTCTTCTTGGTCTAAAACAATTCTGCTGGTGTTGGCTGCCCAGAGGGCCTAGATGGAGCTGAAATGATCTTTGTGAGACCAGCAATTTTTCTTCATTTTCTTCCAGGACTTTTGTAGCATCTGGCAAGAAGTAAGTAAACAGCAGGTGTGTTTACCATTATCAATTTATTTTTGAGAGCCATTTCTTAAGCATTTCAATCTTTCCTCTCATTCTAACCTAACTGGTAGAGAGCATGAGAAGCGTCCTGAAACAAGGTTATTGTAATAAAAATTTATTTATCTGGGACTTTATAAACACAATAATTAATTAATCTGAACACCCCATTCTCATTTAAGCCAGAAAATAAAGAAGTATGAAACTTACGAGCTAATAGCTAGCTTTTAATTCTTTATCTCAAAAGACTTTTTAGCTGGATGTTTTGTGAAAAAGTTATCTCTCTTTTACAAAAAGGGAAATGGGTCTCTGAGAAGTTATTTGCCTTCTAATAGTATAGATGTGATGGTGGTTCTAAGCAGAGACACAAGTCTTATGACTCTTCATCATGTATATTGGTTGTCTGTCAAATCATGATTTGCAAATGACACTTGAAATGCTATTTTTCATCAAAGGGTTTTATCTTTGTTAATAAATTAATTGAGGCAATTTTTTATATTCCTATCAATTTGCTGTAATTTTCTCCAAGTAGCTGCTCCAGATGGCGCATTGGAGACCGGGACACAGCGTATTAAATGTTTTTAGGATATAATGCCATCTCTAATAATACTTTCTTCTAGATAACATGGCCAACCTTTTTATTCCTAACACCATCTAATTAACCAAGAAGGGAACTGCCAGCAGGAGAATTCCCATTTTTCCCTTCAGAATTAGGGCTCTTTTTATACAGACTTCAGTACCTGCAAAAAAAGCTTGGGGAAAAACACAGCCCACACTCGTCAGCAATTTGGGCTTGTTGGTAAAGAAAACATACACTTCTCAACAGTTTCATTTAGAATTAAACTCAAATTATGTTTAAAGGCATTGTTTTGAAGGTAGCGACAAGCTGAATCACTGATACCTTAAGATAAAGTTCCAGGAGGTATAAAGCAAACATTTCGGTCTGGACACTTTCCTCTCATGTTCTGCATTGTGTTTTGGTTTGTTTTGTTTTGCCCTCCTTTGGTCCAAGTCCTAAGAATTCAGTTGAGCACAGAACTCTTTTTAAAAAAGTAAGCCTCTGCTCAGATGTGGTTTATAGGCTCATCCCTGCTGTCATTCCCCGGAGCTTACAGAACTGAGATGGCTGATGTGGGTGCACCATGGGCAGAGTTGCAGACAGTCTTCTTAGATTGCCTTATGTGAAACTTCTCTAGTACTACTTTCTCTTTTTCCCATGAAATTCAACACTATTAACATCATGCCTTTAAAAAACGGAAAAGAGCCTTGTGGATGGGAATTGTCAACAGAGAAGGAACTGGAATCATTGTTCTTCCCTCGTCTCCCATCCTTGGCCTTGGGCGGGGCACTCTCACTGCTGGCAGAAGGAGCTGGTGACAGATGGGGTGTTAATAACCACTCTCGGAACATAGCTTGGCTGTGTTGGGGCCCTGTTTTCAGTTTCTTGGCTGCTTGTTTTGGTAAAAGAAGTCTTCGGGACTGAGATGCGCATAGAAGCATCATGTGAATGAGAAAGGTATGCGCTGCAACAGCCTTAGTCTGTGACCCGAGATAAGACCTTTTACAGACTTTCTCCTTCCCCCATCCATATCTCTAATGTAATTTAAACAGTCCAACCTAAAAGATGAAACAATCCTTATGGGATTAAATAAAAATTCTCATTTGGATGCAAACATCCTGTCTCTCCAATCACCCTTCTCTCTGTGTCTTCTCCAAAGATGGTGCTGTTGGTGTAGGGGTGGTAGGGGGCGCCACACGACTTCTTGAGTTTGAGGGGAAAGGGGTACTCTGGTCTTATGTTGAATCTGGAGTGTGATCTGGCAACATCTTCTGGCCTCTGGCGTGATGTTGCTTGAGCAACTGCTTCCAAACTTGCTGTCTGGGGCCAAGGAACTCATGGGTCTGTGTTTTGGACAACGTGTCCAGGCAGCACTAGTCAACTATCACAACTCTCACAGGTGGGCTCAGCTTCTCTGAATCTCCCACTGCCTGCCGACTCCAGAGCCTCCCTTTTGTCTTCCATGTGGTTCACGCTTAGCCTCTGTGTGGGTCACCCTGCCTTATCCTAGCAGCCCCACGGCAGGTCCATTGGCCCTCGACATGGGAAGGAGAGAAGCCTGGGAAGCTACACTTCAAGCCACTTTTCTCTACCTGACCACATGGTACCTTCAGGTTTACTTGGATGGACTGTTCCCGGTCTGATATTTGACCCAAACAAGCAACAGGGCAAGAGTCCATGCACTCAGTTTATATAGCAACTTTCCGAGGGAAGAACCAGGACACATCTATCTGGCATCTCACTCCTCTCTCCCTTTTTCTCAACTCCTCACGTCCTTTACATAATCATCTCAGGGCTGGAAAAGGGCAGGTTTTTCCCCTCCTCTTCTGCTCTGTTTGCCCCTTCATAAAACTCTAAGCTGAAGAAAAAGATAAATGAATTTAGCTAACCCTTTCTTATGGCAAAAGCCTTGCCTGAAAAGCCTTTGTTTTGCTTCATTTAAGCTACGTTTCTAACGTTTTTTTAAAGCTCTAAGTGTTTTAGTTCGTTTAGAGTAAACCATAGTTTAAATGACAGAGGCTGAACACTGTCATTTTGCTGTTGTCACTCGTTTTGTTTTGTGCTCCATTTACAGAACACCTCCATCTCCCACCCTCCTCCCTACCTGAGTGTCCTTAGGAACAAGGCCATGTGTTAGGAAAGTAAAAAGTAAAAAAGCACATACATAATTGTTAAATTATTCCCCCCATGACATTTATGCCACCCCAAATCTTCACAGAAATATAGCAGAATAGGTTTAGTTTTTGATGCTATTCTCTAGAGGAGGAAACTCAGCTTCACCAAAAACAGATTTCAAACTGAATCAGACTGGCTCCCAAGACCAACCTTCTTTCCTGGGTACCACGCTGCCTTCGACGAATAGCTGGAAGTTTAGATACAGATCAAGAGCCAAGAATGGAGGTCAGGAAAGAACCATGCAAATGGCATCATCCACACCGACTAAAAGTGCGGGGACAGAGCAGAAACGAATGTGGCTCTCGTCACCACTGTGCCAGGCGATCTTGGGAGCCTGACGGTTCAAGTAAATTCCGGGCCATTCAGTAGAAGACCTGATTGCTTGTTTAATAATAAAAACAGAATCAACAGATGACTTCATTAAAATGGGTTCATTAAATGAGGCTTTGAGGCTCATTCTCTGAATTCTTGATGTCATCTGGGAAGCCCAGAAATCGTTCCATAATCTGGTTGTGGGGGAGGAAGGATAGATTCTGCTATTTTGACTTCCATATCCCAGGCTGTCTACCAAATCTCTGCTACTCAGGTAAATGTCCTACGATTTGAGTTCAGAGAATTTAAAGGTTAATGGGATATTATCTTGGTAACAAAATGATTCATTTCAAGCCTGCTTCATTTAAACTTATAAACACACGGCTGTGGCAGAGTTTACTCCATGCACATTTCATTTCCCCTCTTATTTTCATTGATTTTATAAAGAACGGTCATGAATGAAAAAGAAAGCTAGAAGAAGAATGAGCTCCCATCCGTAGGCAGGGAGAGGAGGGCATCTCTGTGTGAGCGCGACCTCAGTGGGGGCATTAGAACGTGAGTGGGGTAGGAAGGACACCCTTGGGGGGGTGGCCTGGCATGGGGTATCAGAGCCAGATTGGGTAAGAAGGGTGTCTGTGCAGGGGGTGGGGGCAGCCTGGGGAGTCTGAGCCCTAAGAATACCAGGAGGGCGTCTTCCAGCAGGGACCTGAGGGTGTTGGAGCCCAGGTGTGGTGAGGAAAGCATCCACATGGAGGAGAGGTTCATGACAGCACTCAGCGATTGTTTACATACTGGGGAATCAATCAAATAAGTAAATACGTTAAGGGTAACGGGAGACAGATTTCTCACCGTCACAGGAGGGAGAAAACTAAACAAGCCCAGTACTGCTGGATTGCAATTGGAAGTATCAGTGTGAACATTTGGTTTTTCAATATATAGAGAGGCAGATAAAGAAATATAAATAGATTTAAATATACACAGAAACCTACATATATTGCCTGGCTGTCCACTGACAGGACTGGGGTGAAGTGATGCCCCAATTACAGTGAGCTAAACACCTAGTACTCAGATCTGGTTTTCTCAACACCATTCTCCACAAAAAGGATGTCAAAAGGACACAGGACCAGCTTGATGGGGCTCCCACTGGCCATGTCTGGGACAATCTGTGCTTCAAAATAAATAATCCTACTAGTAGATTATAACCTATTGAATAAACTAGAAAACTATGAGTCATACTGATATAAATAAATAAGTAAATTGCACATTTCATAAAGAATGGGGTATTTCTTCTTGAAGTACCTTTGCACAAAATACTCATTAATTACAAGGAGAAAAAGAGTCACCTTGCATTGGAGAGGTCTGGCAGACGACACTTCAGTCAAGTGATCAAAGCAAGCATCACCAATAACGGGACAAACTGAAATGATGTCCCACTGATCAAATGTGGTGAGGAGACTATAGCATCACATCTGAGGTGTTCTTTCCAAAGATGCAAAACCTGAATCTAGTCATGAGGATGCAACAGATAATCCTCAATTGAGGAATATTTTACAAGGTATCTTAACTTCAGAAGTGAACATGAACATGTTCAAGTGGTCACGAACATCAAGGAAGTCTGAGGAATAGTTCCAGAGTGAAAGAAAATGTGGTTCTGAACCAGATCCACTGGCCATTAAGGACATTATTGGGACTATTAGCGAGATAGGGGTCTGAGGCTCTGATGGTAATTATGTATTGATGTCAATTTTCTGATTTTAGTGGCCTTCCTGTGGTTCTGTAGGAGGATGTCCTTGTTTGTAGGAAATGCACCCTAAAGTGTCCTGCCATTATGGGGTGTCGGGTTGGTGACTCAGTCTCAATGATTCAGAAAAAAGGTCTTTGTGCTGTACTGACACCTTTCATGTGAAAAACAAATCTTTAAATAACATATTAGAAAATAAGTAAATATGTAAATAAATTAAAACTTTTTTTTGATATTTAACATAGACTTTAGACCCTGGCATATTTATTTCTATAGCTATCATAGGTGATTAGACAAAGGTGTCTAGTCTGATTTGAAGCAGAAAAATGCAGCTAGTATGAAGCTTTATGCCCAGTTTCCCTAAATTATTATTACTCCTATTATCATTATTACTGTTCAATTTAAAGTAATTGCAAATGTATGGAAAAGTTGTAAGAACAGTACAAAGAACTTCCATAAACCTTTAAAGTTCACCTAGATTCAACATTTGTTACCATTTTATGATATCTGGTTTTTCACCTCTTTCTTTTTTCTGAACTATCTGATAAGTTGCAGACATCATGCCCCTTTCCCCTTAAACGCTTCTGCCTCTGTCTCTTTTTTTTTTTTTTTCTTGCGTTATGCGGGCCTCTCACTGTTGTGGCCTCTCCCATTTGCGGAGCACAGGCTCCGGACGCGCAGGCTCAGCAGCCATGGCTCACGGGCCCAGCCGCTCCGCGGCATGTGGGATCTTCCCGAAACGGGGCACGAACCCGCGTCTCCTGCATCGGCAGGCGGACTCTCAAGCACTGCGCCACCAGGGAAGCCCTGTCTCTTAAGAATAAGGATATTCTTTTACATACTGTAGTATAATGATCAAATTCAGGAAATGCAGCACTGATACAATATTTTAATTTTGTCCATATTTTAATTTTGTCAGTCATCCCAATAATTTCCTTATTTCTTAATGCAGGATCCAATCCAGGTTCGAATATCATATTTAGTTGTCATGTCCCTTTCATCTGGAACAGTCTCTCATGATATTGAGAGTTGTTTTATAAAATATCTCTCCATGTGGGTAAGATGTTTTTCTCTGGGTTAGTTTTCTTTTACCCCCTCCCTTTTCTCTGCCAGGTTTTTCCACCTGTTAGAGATAGCTCTTTTTCTACCTTCTTGAGTTCCACCAAATCCCAGAAATAGACACTTGTTTTGATGGGCAGATTGTTCACAACATAAGCTTTTTCTAATTTTTAAAAAATTTGCTGGATGAACCATGGATCAATCCCTGAGGAGTTTCAATAATTTAGAGTTATATAAGGAGCACAAATGGATTTGTTGAAAAGAACTAAATTCACAGTTGGAATGAACTATTTACCATTGACTAAAGGACTAAGAATAACTCTATACAGCAAGATACAAATCGTAGACTCACAAACCATCATATCCACAGTGTGAGACTGGCGTTGGTTACCAACTGCATCTTTCTAAAGCATCTATAAACCTCTTAGCTTAGAGGAATGAGGGTACTGTTTCTGTTCTGAGTGCGTTTTCATCGTGCTGGCTCCATGTTGAGCTCTACACTGGTTCCTTCCCTAATAACAGTGCACTGCTGTGTTGTAAAGAGACTTGTAAGTATATAAAGTGAAAAGATAGACAACTAATTGTAAGGAAAGATAAAACAACCCTAGACCAAAGAAGGTATTAAGTACAGGGAAGGCAGGGTGGGGTGGGTAGAAAGCATGGGTAGAAGGATTATGCTAAGTATGGAAACAGAATATAATGTGTTAATTATGTAACAAAACATCTACCTCATTTAGCAGTAACATAACCTCAAGGTCCTCACAGTTACAGTACTTTCATCTCTGCCAATATGGGTAAATGTTAGCTTATAAACTGTGGACATGGTAATGTACAATTTAATAATATGGAGAATATGTGTCCAGCTGGAAGAATGGTGCCCTAATCATGTGCATATTTCCCCTAGATTTTTGGATAAATTATACTATGTAAAAGCTAAGCAATAGTAATACACCTATCCTACTAAAACAACTCCCAGCTTGCCAAATGGAAAGGTTGGTTATAAATGTTTAAACGTGCATTTAACGAGTTAACACTATTTGCTAATATTTTAGAAGTACTTGCCTTAGAATAAGGGTATTTTGTTTTAATCTGTTTCAGATGCAAAACACAAGACTTCATAGATATTAGCTGGGCCTGCTTCCCTTTAACTGACAAGTCTGTGCTGCCACCTGGTGTTCTCTAAGTGCCCCAAACTTTTAGACAAATGAGTTTGGTATTTCCTGCTGCCTGCTGGACATTATACAGGGATGTGTCTCCTCACTGCAGCCTCTTCATGTCTCACTGTAGACGCCTCATCTTCTCATCCCTAACTTTCCTACTGGTCCCAACACTTGGCATGATGTTGACATACACAGTGCCTGACACATCAATGCGTATTAGATGAATGAATGAATGAACGATGCTTGTTATTCAGTCTAGAAAACGTGAAGCCGTGTTTTTTTGGTTTTTTTTTTTTTGCTGTATGTGGGCCTCTCACTGCTGTGGCCTCTCCCGTTGCGGAGCACAGACTCCGGACGCGCAGGCTCAGCGGCCATGGCTCACGGGCCCAGCCGCTCCACGGCATGTGGGATCTTCCCAGACCGGGGCACGAACCCGTGTCCCCTGCATCGGCAGGCGGACTCTCAACCACTGCGCCACCAGGGAAGCCCTGAAGCCGTTTTTAATTCTCGTTTTTCCCCATCAGATGGTCAAAACTGTTTACCCACTGCCACCCCTTAGTTCAAATCTTTGTGTTTGGACTAATTCTCACTTATGTGTCTCTTCTTCTAACTGAAACCTCCCCTCTTCTTTCTGCCAGAATCTTACTTTTCTTGAATGTCTTCAGCCCGTGCTTTCTGTACTAGAGATGTATGAATAGGGTAGTCAAGAGGATAAGGCTTTAGAATCAGTAGATATGGGTCCGAATTCCAATTTTGTCCCTTACAAACTGAGTAAATTAAGCACATTAATCTTCATAAGCCTCAGTTACTTCATCTGTAAAAATGGGAGTAATAATCAGTTGTTCCACGCATATATGTAGATGCACGTGAAGTGAGGCAGAGCAAGAATATTATTTTTAAAGATTATTTCCATTTGAGTCATTGATCAAGGTAGAAGAATATTTCTTAAAGAAAGGACTGCTCTTTTGTTCAGAAAATATCTTTATGTGTCTTTGGGTCTGAAAGGCAAACCTATATTTCTCATTCCCCTCCCCCACATGTCTAGATCACGCAAAAGAACTGAATTCAAAGAGCTGATTTTCCTCTGCTGAATAAAGTATTTGAAACCAGTTACCTCTAGTCAGTCCAGGAAAGAGGGCATGAGGTTGAGGAGGCTGAAATCTGGAAAGAAGGAGGGGTAAGTGGAAGAGGACTTTGGAGGGAAGAGAAACTGTTAGATATAAAATATTCGATCTTAGATTGTTTTCTATTCTGTTCTGTATTTAATGCCCTTTATTTTTTCCCTCTAACTTTCAGAAAAGTCTATTGCTACAATGCATTGTAGGAGTGATGTTTTAACGGATGAGGAAGAAGGGAAGAGTTTCATGAGTGGGATCAAGAGGGCAGAAAGAGAATCAGCGTACGAGTGGATGGCTGGGAGGGGCATGCTTCAGACTCAGTCCAGGAGGAGGAATCTGGGGAGAGGAGGCAGGAGAATGGAACACCCACCACCTACTCTCACTCCCTTGAGACACACTCAGAAAGCCCCCCCAAGAAAAGGGAACCCTGCTACACTGCTGGTGGGAATGTAAATTCGTTCAGCCACTATGGAGAACAGTATGGAGGTTCCTTTAAAAACTAAAAATAGAGCTACCATATGATCCAGCAATCCCACTCCTGGCCCATTTATCCAGAAAAGATGAAAACTCTAATTCAGAAAGATACACGCACCGCAATGTTCACAGCAGCTCTATTCACAATAGCCAAGACATGGAAGTAACATTTATTCCATCAACCTATGAATGGATAAAAAAGATGTGGTATATATACACAATGGACTATTACTCAGCCATAAAAAAGAATGAAATAATGCCATTTGCAGCAACATGGATGGACCTAGAAATTATCATACTAAGTGAAGTAAGCGAGACAGAGAAAGACAAATATCATATGGTATCACTTATTTGTGGAATCTAAAAAAATGATACAAACGAACTTACCTACAAAACAGAAGCAGAATCACAGACATAGAAAACAAATTTATGGTTACCAAAGGGGAAAATGGGGGAGGAATAAATTAGGAGTTTGGGATTAACAGACACACACTACTATATATAAAATATATAAAGAACAAGTATTTACTATATAGCACAGGGAACTACATTCAATATCTTGTAATAACCTATAATGGAAAAGAATCTGCAAAAGAATACATATATATGTGTATATGTATATATGTGTATATATGTATATATGTGTATATATGTGTGTATATATATATATATATATATATATATAAAACTGAACCAGTGTGCTATACACCTGAAACTAACACAACACTGTAAATCAACTACACTTCAATAAAAAAAGTCCGCCCCCCCAAATATTGTGGAATGTATCAGACTCTGCACATTATGAGGAATAGAGGCTCCAGGCATTTTATTTCAATATTAAAGAAAACAGGCCCACAGAAAGCCAAAGGATGTGGGAGCATCTGAGTTACATTTGAAAATCACTTCACATGATGTCTAGGAGAAAGTAAGCACTGAAACAGTGAATGGTAAGAATAACAATTAGGTCATTGCTGAGCCATTATCATTACCATTTATTCAGGAGTGAATCTTATATGTGGGTGTCATATTCTATCTCTTAAAGTGTTGAAATGAATTTCTGATTATCTCTTGTGCACACTGGTATTTTATGTTCACATGCATTTCTCTCTAATACAGTGTAAACTCTGGAGATTGGGGGCCATAGCTAAGTCTTCTATATATGCCACAAAGCTCCTAGTCTGGTATCTTGTACAGAGTAAACTCTCAAAATGCTTTTTGATTGAGCTGCCGGGTATGTGGCGCTAACTTTGCATTTAGGCATTCTGTTGATAACTAGGAACAACCTGGATGATTTAACCTTTAGATGTTCTCTGAATCTCAGCTCCCTCCCCTGCCAAACCTTTAAGGAAGGGCTCCCCTGACGGAGAAATAGATGATTTTTAGATAATATTTTTTGTCATTCTTCAAAATGCAGACTGTGCTTGGGATTTTAAATTATTGGCATGATTGCTTCACATTTGAAAATGAGGATCACTGTGGAAATGTTAGTCCAACAAGGAAGCTACCCAAGGAAGTCCATGAGCAAAAGGACTTCATTATACAGCAGCTCTGTGCAGCAGTCCTGTAAATCAGGCTCCGGCTGCCCTGCTGGTGTGAGGCCCCACTGAGTTTATTCATGTGGGTGAGGCTGAAACAGCTTTCACAGAACCCATTGTTTTCTGTGATCTGTGTTCCTGAGAAGATGCGTCTTTGACTTACAGCTGGAGTCATCATCTGTGACACTGCTTACTTACCAGATGGAGCTGAGGATGGAGCATTCTTTGCCCCCAAAGAATCATAACCCTCCGAAGTAGGGGCCAGAAGCATGGGAAGGGGTGGGGAGAGAAGCATATGGGGCTTTGAAGTCTCTTGCCTCTGGGATGCCTCAGAATCATTCATTATTCAATAAAGCCTATAGTTTAGAACCTCTCAAGTTACACTCATTTTCTTATCATTGAACAACATTTATCATTATAAAAAATTAATGCTATAGATAAGACTGGAAGAGAAATAGTTACTGCATCTAGGCATAGAGAAAAAAATGAAGGAAAAAACCCAAAGCATTGTTTCCTAGGTTACTAAAATCACAGATCTATTTTTTACTGAAGTATAGTTGACTTATAATATTATATTAGTTTCAAGTATACAACATAGTAATTCAATATTTTAATAGATTACTCTCCATACAGAGTTATTATAAAATATTGTCTATATTCCCCAGGCCATATAAAAATCACAGATTTTTAAAATGTGAATTTAGAAGGCCTGGATTAAATATTTTTAAATTGCAAAAAGTATAATTTATGACATAAAATATGTAGATTAAGGTCCAACATATATTTACTGTATTTGCTGAATGCATAATATGTGCTCACAGGCTTGGGGGGTTTTATATATGGAGCCTCAGTTCATCCACAAAGTGCCTTATAATAATAGAGCAATGTTTTCCAAAGTGGGGTATGAGGGTCACAGGACGAAAGATGGTTTTAGGTTGTGTGCTGAGCACCCCAAATATCACAGGCAATAAGGGAATATCAGCAGAAATGTTGAAGCGTTACAGTTTAAAAGCAGTTTGTACAGTTTAAAAACACTGATGTGGACTTAAGGATTGTCAGTCTGTTTTATAGATGAGGAAAGATGCCAGGGATAATGTGGCTATCTCCTCAAGGTCTTATTGAGAAAACAGCAGAGCTGTGATTTATATTTACTTCTCATTCTAAGACCAGTGTTGGCCTATCTTTCATCCCTTTTCTTTCTTTTTGTTCTTAGTTATTAATTGTGAGCTATTTTAAAACACAGAAAAATAACGGAATGGACCTTTGTAACACCGACCACGGAAATGAAGGAAATGTTAATATTTTGCTGCATATGCGTCAGCAATCTCTTCACTTTCTTAAGAGAAGGTGAAGGTACTGTCAGAGCCTTTCCTTTCCCTTCCTCCCAAAGATAACCACTCTCCTGAAGTTGGAGCATATCCTTTCTATGTATTCTTCTTTTTAACTTTTATCATACACGTATATAGTAAAAACAATATAAATGGAGTCCAAAAAAATTGATGTAAAACATGACGTCTTGTCACGGGGTTAGTAAAGCAAAGAGGAGGACTTGAGGAGGAGGAGGGTAGATGCCAATGGCCAGTGGCAAGTAACTAAACCAAGGGTCGAGTCACCGTAAGGATGGAAAAGGTTTACAAATTTTCATAAATTGTATTTGTGCACATCCTGTAGCAATCTGTTCTTCCTTCACTCAACACTGCTTTGAGATTTCAACAAATATGTTGATACATATTTGTAATCCATGCAAATGAACTGCTGCATGGTGCTCCATTTTAAGAACTGTGTTTCTATATATATTTTTTTTAATTGCAAATAGCGATGCTATGAGTATCATTGGTCACGCTTTGGGGGCAGAGCTTCTGTTGACACTTTGGACTGGATAATTCTTTGTTGTGAGGTTGCCTGTGCACAGCAGAATGTCCTTGGACTCCACTCATTAGATGCCAGTGACGACCACCCCCCACCATCCGTCCACACTCCTCCCCTTGCAGTGTGACAGCCAAAAATGTTCCCAAACTTTGCCAAATGTTCCCTGAAGGGCAAAACTTCTCAGTTTGAGAACCACTGCTCTAGAGCCTACAGTTAGAGTGGAATTTTTGAAATCTTAAGTGTGTACTCCTTTAGCTTACTTCAGCTTACTGCCAAACTGTTCTCTAAAGTTGTACCAATTTACACTTCCATCCAGGTGGATGTTTGTTGTGGGGTTTTCACGGATCCACTTTAACAGGTTAAGGCAGATTCCTCTATCCTTGGTTTGCTAAAGGCAGTATCATGAATAGGAGATGAAGTTTAGCAAAATAATTTCCCTGACTATTGTCTCCGTATTCATTAATGTGGAGAATTTTACATTTTCTAAAGAAATGTTATCTTGTTTTCCTGAGAAAACAACTTCTTGGTCCTGATGGGCTTTTAAGAATACCATGTTGGATCTGGGTTATATATTTTATTTGCATTTCTGTTCAAAAGTGAGATTATCCAATAATTTTTCTTTCTTTAATGTTCTCGTCTATTTTGTCTATTGAGCACTTGAAATGTGGCTAGTCGACTGAGAAAGTGAAGTTTAAAGTTTACTTAATTTTAGGGACTTCCCTGGTGGCGCAGTGGATAAGACTCCGTGCTCCCAATGCAGGGGGCACGGGTTTGATCCCTGGTCAGGGAACTAGATAGCACATGCATGCCGCAACTAAGAGTCTGCATGCCACAACTAAGGAGCCCATGTGCCACAACTAAGGAGCCTGCTGGCCTCAACTAAGGAGCCCACCTGCTGCAACTAAGACCCAGCACAACCAAATAAATAAATAAAGTTGAAAAAAATAAAAAGAAAAAAAAAGAATAAAGTTGACTTAATTTTAGTTAACTGAAATTTAAATAACTACGTATGGCTAGTGGCTTCCATATTGGAGAGCACAGTTCTAGAGTCACAAGAATGTGCTACTTACAGACATTAAAAAGAGGATAAGAAGGTTTCTCTTCTTTCCTCTCTCATTCCTTCCTTTCCTGAACACAGTCCTGAAGATGTTGGATATAGCAGAGTGTGGGGTAGGGGTGCCACCCAGAGGGAGTGTCACAGTCTGATCAGTTATGGGATGATTGCCTGGATATTTGATCATATTAAGAACTTGTGGAAAAGATGTAGCTGTGATTATGATATTGTGGTTATATTTTTCTTTTTCTTTTTGAAGAGTACTTACCTTTAGATATGCATAATGAAATATTTGTGGATGAAATGGCATGATGTCAGTAATTTGCTTCAGAATAATCCAGGGGTGCCTGGGAGGGGGCAGGCCGGAGATGCAGATGAAACAGGAGTGGTTACGAGTGGATAACTACCGAAGCTGGGTGATAGGTATTTGAAGGTTCATTAGAGTATCCTTTGTATGTTCACATATGTTTGAAATATTTTATAACAGAGACTCTTTTAAAAAGAACTTATTAATTATTTGAATCTGTAAAGAGAAAGCTAGTATCTTTCTATCTTTGGCCAAAACCCAACTAAAACATGCAGTTAAATTTTCTTCTAAGTACTGCTTTAGCTGCATCATATTAGTTTTTATATGTCATGTTTTTGTTGTCAGTCTAAATATTTTCTCATTTTCCATATAAAATTTTCTTTGATCTGTGAATTACTTAAATACATGCTTTAAAAATGTCTAAATATTTTGGGGGGGAGATTTATTATTTTATTTCTTTTTAATTTTATAAACTTGCATTTAGACAACATGGTGTTTTTGTTATTTCTTCTTTGGATTTTTTTGAGATTTCCCTTTTGGCCTAGCATACAGACAATTTTTGTTGATGTTTCAAGTGTACTTAAAAAGAATGTTTCTTTTGTTCTCTAAGTGTTCGGCTCTCTATAGGTTCACTAAATCAAGCCCATCTTGTGTTTTTTATATATTCCATATCCTTACTAATCCTGCCTGATCTATCCAATAGCACATACTAAGGGAGGTGTGTTAAAACTAAAAATTATTATGTGTGTGGGTTTTTTTTTTTTACAATTTCTTTATGTAACTATGATAAAATTTTCTTTATTGTTTGGTTCACGTATGTTTAGAAATATAGCTTCCTGATAAATTGTTCCTCTTATCATTTGTAATGAATATTTTTCTCTCTCTGTTCTTTTTTCATGAAACTCATTTTATATGTATCTATAATTTTTCATTCTCTTCTTGCCATTGCCATGTCTCTTAACCTCTAATACTTCCATGTATTTTTTCTCTTAGCTGCATTATATATAATTTCCCCTCTTTTCCTTCCCATAATTTTTTCATTGATGTGTCTAACCTAACTTTTCATAGGATTTTTCTTTTACCTTAAATGTCTGTGTTTTTATTTCTGGAAGCTCTATATTTGATGGTTTTCCAAATCTGCTTGCCTTATTATCACAGGGCATTAGTCTCTTAAGAGTTTTGATTCCCTGCTCATATCTTTAATTATTTTAGACAGCCTTTCTCTATATCCTCTTTCGGATGGTTATTCCATTAAACGGAGTTCTCAGACCTGTAAACTTACCCTACGTTGTTTCTGTTGACACTGACTGTGTCCTCCTATACGCTGACATCTTTAACAATGAGCTCATCTCTGTCAGGGCTTGGTTTTCTGTGAGACGTTTCTGCGGTGTGGGCTGGGCGAATATCATTTTAAGCAGTGTTACATTTGCTCCTGCTAATGGCTCTACATTTTTTTTCCCCAGACGTGGCTTTTCTAAGTCTTTCCAACGTCTTGGCTGTTGCAATTTCACATCACAAATTCAGGTGAGGCTCTGGTCCGT